>NC_056728.1:1627975002-1628210002 GCF_019279795.1 Protopterus annectens | reverse complement strand
GCTTTGATATTGGCACGACTATATTTAATAAGAGGGAGCAAAGCTCCCTACATGGGGTATGGTTGCTTGCTCAAGAAATATATTTTAGGTTTTATCTTAATTAGCGAAATTAACTCATATAATCTTGGATCACTGAAAATATGCAGTTAAATGTATCATGACCCTAGCTATCCTGTCTGCTTGCATTTATATGAACTATGAGCAGGTGAACAATATTACAAAGCAGATGTCTGAATATGTTGTTTAGTACCCAGAACATGTGACTCTTTTTCAGCAAACGTTTATAACAAGCAAGTGCACAATTTGAAACTTATGCATGAAATGTGTGCCGCATTTCCCCCAGATTACATAAAATACTTTGCTGATTGTGAATATTATAGCACTGTACAATGAAACAAAGAAGCAGCATTTTTTTTTGCATTTATAGTGCCCAGATAGCAGAATAAAATATCTGAAGCCATTATACATTCTGCCTGTCTATATAATTGAAAATATTCCCTCAAATTATGTGTGCATACACAGCAACATTGCCTCTTACAATTCACAAAACTCCCATGTACCACTGCTCTGTATAACATCTATATTATCAGAGGTAACGGTGGCTCTAGATGATTGTCAGTGTGGAAGTGACATCCTGACCCCATGTACAAAAATGGGAAAAGGGGTTGTGGGTGGATGAACTGTTATAGTGGAATACTCTGCCTTATCTTAACTTCTGCTGTTCATGCATGACTCCTCTAATGTCATCCTTTTCACCTGCGTGTCACCATTTCTCCTCTCTGTTCTCCATTATTCCCCTTCTGTATCGCATTATCTGTACTCACCCTTCCTTTGAACTGACATTCTCAATCATAAACAGTATTTATTATTTGTTTTCTTGTATAGCACTGGATGACCTTAGATGTATCAGAAAAAATTATGATACTCTTACCTACTGTCCTTAATACGTCCTGCATATCTTACATCTTTTCCTGTCTCTGCTTTGCTTTCTTCTACCTGCTCACATAAGATTAATGATATTGTCCCATTAAGGTTACTAATCACCTGTGATGTATGTATAACAAACTTCACCCATTTTG
Organism: Protopterus annectens; assembly: GCF_019279795.1. Lineage (NCBI taxonomy): Eukaryota > Metazoa > Chordata > Ceratodontiformes > Protopteridae > Protopterus > Protopterus annectens. The sequence continues at coordinate 1,628,208,923 of NC_056728.1, read as the reverse complement.
ATGTTGTGAACCTTATTACTAATTTTTTGTATATGTATGTGCCATAACCAATGACTATTTTATTACTCTGTTTTATCTACTTTTACAGTCAACTCTGTCATTATGTAATTTCCATTCGTCATATCAATATAATTAAGTTATAATCATATTGGAATTTGTTATTCTGTCTCTGTTGTTTACTTTTTAAATGTACTGGTGAGACTTTACTTACTTACATATTTTGAAGGTGAGCTCATCCCAAATGAAACTTCACCATTAACAAAAAAAAAGAAACCAGGTTGTTAATGTAGTAAGTAGTGTTCATCAAGTAGAACTGATTATTGAATTAATAGCTAATGATAATAGTACATATCACACTTACTACATTTATTAAAGCAATATTTGTAAACTTTCCCTGACTTCCTTGTGCTACCGGAATCAGTAGATTCACATATTTGACTACTCTTGAGATTCATGCCAACCGTCACATAAATCAGATTCAGCAAAAGCAGTGACTGTACACATCACAGACAGCACACTCCCCAATGACTTGAGGCACAACACAAATGAAACACAGGTAAAATAAAAACTGCTAAGGCAAGTTAGCTTTGCAAGCAGCTTCATTCAATGCTGCTGCACAATAGGCTGTATTCCATGTCATAATTAACTGATCTTCATAAAATACATAAATATTTTCCTGGTTCCCTCCACATAAAATTATAACAAGTACATGCCTTGACTGATGGAGTGAAACTTGCTAAACAGCAACTGCTGTCAAGTCATAACTCTCAACTGTCCAGAATTTCACAGAATATCCAGATTTATGCCTCATATTTTTAGTCTGTTACTTCTAAAATTTGTGGTTTTCTGGGAAATCATTGAGGACTGGAGTTGCTATATAATGACTGACTTCATATGCTTCAGAAAATGCATGCTTATGCAAAACTTCTTATTCTGGCAACTTTGTACAGTTATAAGAGCAATATTTAACACCCATCCCTGGTTTTGGACCATTGACCATCTATTATTTTTGTCTTTGTCCAGAGTTCTTGCACTGAGGTTGAGAGGTATGTCTTAAGTGAATAGTTATCTCCATTATGATGCTTTAAACCTATGTCCTGATGGTTGACATTGCTCTTACAGAGTGTAGTGAGGAGCATGTGATTCTTATTAATGGCACTTTATATTAATGAACTTTGGAAGTGTCAATTAAATGAAAGAGATTTGCAATGAATATTTCAATGCTTTCACTGCAAGCTGTTGTTTATATGCTATGTATATTTTGGAATTTATGGAAGTATTTTTGATATTTTATTTTTGCTTGGTTTTGATCAGATCCTTGGCATGGAGTGGGATGGAATTTCAAAGAAGTGGTGTTTGGAACATTTCTGCAATAACATGTGAAGTTAATATATTTAAGTTAGGGAATGTGGGGGCTATGAAGTTGGGATAATCTACTGGTGGATAAAGCTTGAACTCTTGAACTTCGACTGACTAAGCTCCAACTCACCGATGATCAAAGTGACTCCATAGGAAATTACTGTTGGCGATTTGTGCCAGAAATAATTCCATTTTGGAGGGAATTTCTCCCATCCTTGAGTAAGTGTGACCATGGAATTTTTATGTATACATTTCTGGTGGGTTTGCCTTCCACATCAGGAGGTTAAAAAATGTTTTTGCCAAGATATTTTCCTCAAATGCAGTTTGGGGATTTTGATTCATAGGTTCATAGATTATTACTAGGCTAACTATCCTTGTGGGTCATTTTAAGCCTAGCCAACTACCCCACGTGAGAATCATACCCTGCACCTTGTGTTTGCAAGGAAAACACCTTAACCATTATGCCAACCTCCCACCACTCATAGCAGAAACATAAAGTCCCTCTATGTGTTGGTTTTGGAACATTTGCAACCTTGCAAAAAGTGTGTTTCTGTATTTCTTTTTGAAGTTTGGATGAAACTGCATTTTTTCTATAGGTTACAGGATAATGGAATTTCAGCATCTTTGATTTGTACTTAGTTGATTCACTTGTCTGAGATTTGATATAGTGGTTTGAATCCTTGCAGCATTTCCGAAACTTGATGACATTTAGAGTACTAGCAGACCATCAGTAGTATGGAATAAGTAGTCCCATGCAAAATGAACTTTTTAGTTTGGATTGTCAGTTGGCATAATGTTTAAGGTGTTTACCTTCCAAACACAAGTTATAGGTTTTATTCTTTGGGAAGCATGGAAAAAGACCCCTTGGGGATCATTAGCCTAGTAATCATCTATATGTTATAAATAAAAAAAAACGTTAAGGGTTGTGTTTGGCTTAATAGTTAAGGGCTTCATCCTCATAGACAAGAGAGAGAGTTTAATTCCAACCAAAATAAATTAACCAGACTTAAAATGACTTATAGGAGCAGCTAGCCTAAAACTTACCTATGAACATATAGGACCCAACAACTTGAGAACCTGAGATGCCCAATACAAAACTACTGGTCTTACACAGGCCATAATATAGATGTATGAGTTACATTACAGTTACTGCTGCTTGTATTATGTGATCAGTGATGGAGATTGCATTATTTATCTGTGCTGTTTGATAAAGTTATGAGACCTTGTGAAAACTGTTTGACAAGTAAGGTGACTCCAAGAAAGACATTTCATGCATGCTTACTGGTGTGTGTGTGTGTGTGTGTGTGTGTGTGTGTGTGTGTGTGTGTGTGTGTGTGTGTGTCTGTGTGTGCATAGAAACACACACACACACACACACACACACACACACACACACACACACACACACACACACACACACACACACACACTCAAGTCACACTTATAACATACCAGCCTTGGTTACTGTTTTGGCAGTGGTGGTACAATTGTTTTTAGCAAATAGCTAGAGATAAACATACTGCATTGAACTCTTGTCTTTTAACTTGACACTACAGCTGAATGACACAGTTTTCTTTTAAGAATGAAGTTTTTCTTTGCATATATTTGGCCAATGTAAACACCAAATTGGCACTCATCCAAAGACAGGTGTATCCATAATTTTTTTGCACATTACCAGCTACTGTCTTTTAAGCATCAGTCTTCTCGTGGCTAGTTGTCCATTTTGTTCATCTTCACTGGAGTGAGTGCTGCCCAGAGGGGATTGACATTTAGACAACCATCAAGGGTTGGTACATGTTTTGCCCTTTTTAACCTCAGCCCTAGCTGCACCCACTTAGCTAGGCACAGGTGAGGGGAGTGCAATGGGCCATCCACAGATGATGTCTCTCTCTTCTGCAACAGGTGTTCCCTCCAAGTGGCCTTGCCCATCTCACTCCTACTGAGGCATGAGCATTGAATACTCCTCATCTCCACCAAAGAGATCGCACTGCCCAATGTTTCCCTGAGTGCAAATGAACCCTTCCAACCCTCCAAACTCCCCCCTCCCAGGATAGATGAGTCAGCCAAAGCCCTTCATTCCTCTCCCTTCCTACCTGGCTTGTCAAACCCTAGTTACCTGGGTCACAGCAAGGGATTCATCCCTCTTTACCATGAAGGCTGGTATAATGGTTAAGCTGTTTACCTTACAGACACAAAGTGCAGGGATTGGTTCTTACAGGGGGTAATTGGCTAGGCTTAAAATGGCCCATGAGGACAATTACCTAGTAGTAATCTATGAACCTATAAAGCTAGGGTAAGTGCATTCTGATTTTTGGATCTGTAAATCATACTTATACAGATGACCAGTATGACCACTCTGAAAGAGGGGACAGGTATTTGTTATTATAATATGAAATACCAGTGTTGCAAACTCTTACAACATCATGAGCATTTTACATCTGTCTTATATAAATATGTAATTAAATTGTGGATTCATGTGTTTATGGTAGAATGAACAGTGGAAGCATTTAAACAGACCAATTAAAAAGCACTTGTCATCACTCTATACTCAGATGGCAGCCTTGCTGATTCACTTGTACTATTTCACTGTCTTATAATTGTTTTAATTTGTGGCATCTGCTGCCCATGCACAGTACATACTGTATCATTCTTCAATATTTATGTAGTGTTTGTCAGGCTTCACCTATGAATATGGCCACAAGAACCGAATCATATTAGAAAACATAATTCACTCAGTGAAGGCCTAAGACCTCCATTCTTATGTCCTCATGTGATTCCTACACTGAGGTGGCTCTAGTTTTAAAATGTGTGCATTTCTACTGATTGCTTTGGCAACTAAGCTCACCAGTCTCAATCATTTAATCAAACATTATACATACTTTTAAAAGCAGTAGCAGCAAATATTGTGGTAAGAGAATTCATGTTAAGGAAAATATGCATAGCTGAACAAATCCTAGCATACACAAAAAATACAAGTGAAACTGTGGTGAACAGGACTAGTACAGAATGAACAGTGAAAATTAATGAAACACTACAAAGGGTAAATTTTGTAAGGGGGCATATTACCCCTGAACTCTATGGGTCCCAACACCCATCTTATTTACCTGTACTAACTCCACAGATGCATAGCTGTGTGGAATTCAGCAGCATCACAAACTGTTGTTTGCTAATAACATACTTCACCTTGACAGATGAGACCATGCTTTACCAAGTGCTTTGTTGACCATACCTTTTGGTAACTTTGCATAATTGCTGAAGTCTTCACTGTAAGTGTGTTTGATCTTGGAACATGCTCTTAGGGGAGATATGACTTCCAGACTTCATTTTCATAGTGAAAAATGGTCTCTTGCTGGGCAGATCAGGAAATCTTCAGCACTGTAACTAAATTAAATTAATTAGTATTTATTTGCTTTCTCACAGTTAATAAGAAATTATTTAAAATAGCTGGATCAACTGCTAATATTTCAAAGGAAGATGTAATACACAGTTGAGGTGTTCTGACTGCTTGATTGACACTCTCCAGAGATAAAGTGTTTTCTTTCAACATATTTCAAGAAGTTGGTTTGGATGACCAGAGTCTTCCTATTTACTGCTTGCTCCTAGTTCGAACTCAGTTTGAACATTAGCTACAACTGTGAAAAGTAATCCGAGGAATAAGGTGTAATTCAGGCATTTAGAGTACATGAGAGGTTGTCTGTCTTGAAGTACTCTGTGTCTGAATAGGTTTATAGGTTCATAACTGTGCACTTGGCTATTGACTACCAGTGCTTTTATCAGCTTAACCATGAATCCCAAATGTAACCCACATTTATTTTGTGAATTAGAGGTTATTAAAAGGGTGTATGTAAGTTAAGGCATGAACTAGAGCCCGTGTCTTTCCATTACAGATAAAGGTACTAATCTAGGGTTTAATTTCCGATTTCCCATCCACCGGACTAGGTTATGCATGAATAGGGTCAGGGAAGAGCTCCATTTCACATGGATAAGAAGCCTGTTCCTGAGAAGAGGAATTTTCTGAGACATGTACCTGGCACTCCATCATGTCCTATTTAAGTCTTTATCTTGGGTAGCTGTGATATTTATTTATTTATTTATCTTTTTTTTTTTGCAGATATGCAAATGTACATCAAAGTGGACTCAAGAATGACTTGTATTGCATGCATAGATTACCTCTTAACAGTCAGTAGGAAACAGAATATAAAGATAGAGGTAGGGCTTTGAGATGGCCTGCATACGACATGCTGCTTATGCCCTGTATTCGTTTAGTAAGGAACCACTGCAGGTGTTCCAGTTGCTACAAATGCCTTATTAGGTATATACCAATGAGAGATTTGTTCTCAATGATGGGTCTGATGGGGGCCAAATAACATGGTACAATGACATACTTGACTCTAGAAACCATGTCCTTCCTTATAAGTTGATGATTTTCTTACCACCTTAGATACATGTTAGTCAAAGGCCAGATTACTCACTACATACATCATGAAATCCTGACTACCATATCTATTCTTAGGAGTGTGCAATTAATGAGGTAGTTTCCTAGGATGGCTAACTTCCCAAAGGATACTATTATACATTTTTTGGCATTAACCTTTAAGCCATGGGCCTAGCACAGAGTCCTGAGGCCCTCTGCTCGTGAACAGCCTCTTTGTAGAGCTGTCCTCCCTATCCTGACTTCCTTGGGTCATATCTGAAAACAAGCTGGCTATTCAACGCATAACATACATGTTTAGGTCTAATTCTGTCTATTTACAATGCCTTAGTGGAGTCTAGTATCAAATGCATTAGCCAGGTCAAGATAAACAATATGCACTGTTTTGCCCTCATGAAATTGCTTGGTGACCTTTTCAAAGATGTTCACTAGGTTAAGCGGGCATGATTGGTCCTTGATTAAGCCCATTTGGATTGGATCCAGTGTCTGAATGTTTCCCATGTCATTATTAATCATCTCAATGATAATTCATTCCATGGCTTTGCATATGAAACTGGTCAGCCCTACAGTTCTGTAGTTCCCAGGGTCCATTGATGGACCACCCTTGTGCAGAGTGATGATTGTTGCAGTCCTCCATTCAGATGGCACAAAACCAGATGGAGGCTATGGTTAAATAGTTACTCCAGTAACCCTAACAAGCTATATTTGTCTATTTAGGCAGCATCCTAGGATAGTATCAGGGTTCATTGATGAGGTGTTCTTGGCCTTAGAGAGCATCTTTAGGGCCTGCTTCCTAGTGATCATTAGAAGGGTTATGCTTGATGGTATTTCCTTGAGACAGCAGGGAGGAGTTACAATTGTTGCTTAATTTGTCACTCAGCAGATCTGCAGTATCTTCTGCCACTGTTGTTTACTGCCTTTAAAATTGTGGTGATAGATAAAGAAAGCTTTATGGTTGTCCTGACCTGGGAGGCTATGTTTACCTCAAAATTGTCTTTAGTAAATTTAATTTATCCTCTTAATTGTTTGTTTAGTGTGATGGGACAGCTTTTATCTTGCTGGGCTTTGCACTTCCTATCTTTAGCTAAGACTCTTTTTCTTTTGTTGTACAACCTGTTTATATTTGGATTCTACCAGGGTAGTTTGTTTTTACAGTTTGTTCTGGGTTTATTTGTGGTAGGCACAACTGTCTCTGTGCAACTATTAACATGATTGTACAATGTTTCTGTGTACAGTTCCACATAAACTGCAGTGCTGTACAGGATTAGAGGGAACTGAAATGTTGTCAGGTTATCACTTAATAAGAAGTTAGTCTTAGAATAGTTCATGACTGTTTCATTGTTTACTGATGGTACAGAACTGTTTTATATGTAAAAGACAAGTATCTGATCTGATCTTACCAGAGAGGCAACTACACCGGGGATGGAGGCAGCATTCTTTCATATTTATGAGCACCGGGTTCAGTATGTTTGCATCCCTAGTGGATGTATGGAGTATCTGGTTCAGGGTGTTTGTGTTTACAAAGTACAGGAATCTCTGGGCTTGCAAGTCTGGGATCATGTAGCATTCTCATTTTATATTGTGATAGTTAACTATGCCCATTCATATGGTATTAGGTTAAATGGTGATTATCTCTAGCAGAACTATGTATGAACTTTGGGTTTCATGGGAAAAAGAGGGTGACCTTATAGTTTGCAAGGATATGAAATGGGATGTTGCCCATGATAAGTTGGATGTGGTGAAACTCAAGTGCATTATCCTGTTTGACTAACCTTGAGGTGTGTTTGCTACTGATGTAGATAGAGACACCTTCAACTTTGGTCCCTGCCTGTGCAGTAGCTGGTCTAAATATGTGGAAGGTATTGTAGCCATTCACTGCTGAGGTACTTTCCTTGGCTTTAAACCATGTCTCAGTAACTGCACACATATCTGTATTCTCCAAGGTGCACAACTATAAAAATAAAAATGAGCTTTAATGAAAACAAAAGGTTAAGCGCTTTCATCTAAAAACAGTTTTGTTTATCTTCAGAATCATTAAAAACACAAGAGTGAACGTGCATACATACAGCATGAAAAAAAACTTAAAAATATGTCAGACACAGGAAATACATAATTGCAACACTGTATCCAAGCCTGCCAAAACATTTAAAGAGATCCCGAGATGTAACAGAAAAGTTCAATGAATGAATAAGTTTGCAAATAAATTTATAAAATAGAAGCTTTGTGTTTCAGGCCACTATTTATAGATATAGCCTCATTTAAACCCGGACTGTTGGCAGTGTCTAGTCTCAACTATCAAACCAAATCTCTATACAATATGTGATTTTCCCAATCTCCCGTCAGGTGGTCTTTATCTAGACATCCGAGTATGTAAATTCTAAATGTGTTGGTGTCACCACATTGTATAGTGTGTCTTGCAAGGGCACTTTTGTCATCATGTTGAGAAATACTATGCAAATGTTGATATATATGCCTAAGACGTTGTTGGTTTTATCAACATAAAAAGCAGGGCATTTGTGGCATTTGGCCAGATAAACGACTTTAGCAGTGTAACAAAAATAGTGATCAGGAACAATCCACTGTTGAACTTTGTCCCATAATGGACTGGTGTTATTGACCTCTATAAAGACACACTGCTTGCATCTACCACATTTCATGGTTCTATTGTCACCACCTATAAAAATCACTAAGTTTCTGCAAAATTCTTTTTAAATTAGGTCTATTTTTGTAAATACAAACAGGGGGCTTATCAAATACACTCCTCAAACTATCATCACTCTGTAAAATATTCCAGTGTTTGTAAATGATGTTTTAATATCATTTGCATCCTGGGAATAATGTATAATCAAGTTGCAGTTATCAAAAACAAAACCACTTCTTCGAACTTCTTTGTCTCGTAAATTGTTAACTTGATCACTGTCAGTGGGATAAAACAAACCCGTAACTATAATAGGTGCATATTTGTCGTGTCTTGCTGACCAAACATCAGTCTGAGAGGCAGTAATTAAGGAAACCAGATATCTACATTGCAGAAACATAGTTTTTAAAATATTAAAATGTTGCACACATTCCATATGATTAGAAATTAATCTGGAGGCATGCATAAATGGACTTTTGACCGCACCTTTTCTTCTGATGATAGGGATGGTTACTTTTTTTTTTCTCAGAAATTTTTTTTATTTTTCAAATACATTTGAATGAATTCCATAGTATCTATACATAACATCTTAAATAACTATGTACACTATTTACATTGGCTTGACACTATAACAGATCTTAATGTATGCAGTTACTTTATAGGGATAGTTACTTTTGAAATGAAGAAAGGCATTGCAATAAGTAGCTTTCCTGTAGATAGATGTGGAAAGCCGCTCAGCACTACTTTTATAAATAGGGACATCCCAAAAATGCATATCATTTGTGCCCACATTACATCGGGACACTTAGTGACAAAATCTCAACTATCTGTCTCTTAATAAGTTGTCCAACAAGAAACTGGATAAAACCTTTTCACACACCCGTCTTTCTTTCTTCCTTCCTCTAACCCAGTCTGTCAACTCTTCTATGTTTTTGCCTTACACATTGTTTAAATAATGCACAGCGAATGCATACAATGAAGATATAGCATCATTCCATCTCCATAAATGCTGGCACTAACATTTCAGCTGTTTATAGAAGCTTCTTGCTTTTTTAATGTGTGAAATGTAAGGTCTGCTTGAAAACTTTCTGTTTTGTTTACATTTCTGGCACTGATTGGGAAAGCAGAAACAACAAAACTGATTAAAAAGCAGAATGAACAGCTAAACAACAGTTTCTGTAAAATTGATTGTGCAGTATATCCCCTAATCAATAAGAAATATAAAATGGCAGTGTTGTTAATTACAAAATAAGCACTCAGATAAACACTAACCTCCACTGAATGCCTGCTTCTCTTCCCCTGCTCTCTTCACTCAGTCACAAACTCTTCTGAATTCCATAGGCTTACACCACCATTCCATGAATTAACTCTTTTTAAAATTAATTTCCTTTACTTTTCTTAAACCTTTTTTTCTTATTCCATCTATCATATGCACTACCATTAACATTGCTCCTTCCAAATCCATGCCAGTTTGACCATGATCATGTGATGAGCCCATAGCTTCCAACAACTTGTGCATCTATGATATGATGATGTGTAAATGCACTGTATCTGTGTGGTACAGCCAGTCTTACCTTATCCTTTGTCCTTGTCACCACCACAGACTGAGGTGTACATAAACATTACCATTTTTGCACAGTGACATTAAAGCTATTTCATTTAACTTGTGGCAAAGATATTTACATACAAGGTGTTTCAATAATAAATGTAAGTTGTGCATAATATCCAAATGGAACCTTTCTTTCAGGGAGGGAGAGAGAGAGACGGAGAGGCTAATTTTTAACTTCATTCACTATGTAGTGATGAAGAACATACAATACACTGACACAAAGAAAACTGAACAGATTTTAAGTACATCACCAGTTTCTTTAAAATGATCAAACCTAACAAATCCTTAGATAGGCTCCGTGATATTTATTTCCTTTTCAGAAAATAGGAACAGCTTTGCAAGTCATATATGTGTGTTTTATATATAAAATAAACCATTTAATACTATTATTTATGTATTTACAAAAAATATTTTTCATTTATAAACTGTATCATTTGTCTAAAACTAATGCAGATTACTTTATGGTAGTGTCCTCAAATATGTTAGTGTTAGTAACATAAATACTAATATGCACTTATAACATTAACATGTATGTTAAATCGATAATACATCTTTTTGTAGTCTGTTTAGTTTTGAAAATCAATTTTTGACCTGAGTATTATACATTATAGAATGTGTAGCCCCAAACTGTCAATTGTATGATTCAAAGCCACATAGTTTTAAAAGATAAAACTTGCAACATTTACGTGGCTTCTGTATGTGCATACTGCCGTGGTAGCTTTTGCAAAGTCTCAAGTTTAATTTTGACTTGAGCCTTAGTGTAACACATACTTCTGCAGTTCCAAAAAACTCCTCTAATTGTTCTTGCAGAGCTTGTAAGTGGTCATGTGATAGCAGTTGGTGCTTATTAGGCCGTCAGTCTTTTGATAAGAGTGAAGACTGTTTGTTTAGACTGTGTTGCTCCTCACTTTAATTCAGCCTGGCTCCAGTGTGACATGTTAAAACTGCTATCAATGGGAAAACCCACATTTTCCAGAAAGGCATTACAACAACAGCAGCCACAATGAACTGAAATTATTTCCTCTTAAAGGTTAATTACCTTCAAACCATTCCAGCAGAAATTCTTTCGGAAATTCATAACTCCTCCAGATGTAGAATGCACACATCATCATTAGGAGCACAGAACATATATAAGCAAACATATACGATTATTACAAATGCTTCACATTAGCTTTTCTCAAAACCATACATTTTAAAAGGCAGGTATATGCCATCATTTGCAATTTTAATTTCATTGTCCTGGTTAAAAAACAACTCTATTTTTATGCATGCATTATGACAAAGAATAACACAGACTGCATATATAAAGAGTTCACTTGATGTATAATCACATCAACGTTATTTATGATATGTTCTATATTATTTTGAATGCTGTAGTTTGGATAAAAAACATAGGTAATGAAATTTACAGAAGGAAATTCTTAAAATAGGCTTCATTTAATATGAAACAAAACAATTTTCAAGGGATTTATTGAATAGTCATTGTAACCTTGCATGTAAAATGCAGCTTTAGAGAAAATCTGATTTGTATGTTATCTGCACTATTTAATCTTATTACTCAATGAGTAAGTGATGACAATGCAAGGAAAGATATGTTTAATTCTTTTGCCAGCTAGTACACAGGACTAAAACTGCTGGACTATTGCCAGACCTGGAATAGTTTATGATGTGTTCTCCAGCACATCCGAATCTGAACCAACTCTGAACTCACTTCTTCTGTGACCTTTATCAGATCACAGTAACTTTTGGTCCTCTCCGTCTGAGCTGGATTTACTTGCTAGTCTCCGCGATGAAAGGCCAAAGCATTAATCACACCCACAATCCCATAGATTTACAATTAACAACTCACATTTTCCCAGTACACAGCCCTCTAAATCATTCTCTTCTGTATGCCAGACAAGGAACATCAGGGCCAGAAAACAGGAATGGGGAATACATCTTAGACTATGTCTGGCTAGAACATTGAAAGACTCTAAAGATTGGAATGTATTATTACCCTGAATAACAGCATTCATCTGACCAAGTCAACAAAGTTCCTTGTCCAAAAATTACTGTTATTAATTGGATGTACAAAATGTAAAAAAAAAAAAAAATTGATAAATGGCAAAAAATGAGAAAAACTGAAGAAAAAAATCAAAGTGTTGAAATAACAAGAAGCATATTTTAGTTAATTGTGAATATTTTCACAAATCATTCCTTATGACTAATTCTAAGGGAAAATGGACTTCATAGACTGAGTTAGCATGCTGTTCCTTATATAGTATAGTGTTTTTTTTTTTGACTTTATTGTTTTCAATATATTTTAATAGTCTTAATGTACTGGCATGATATAATACTGTGACCGCCTCTTCTCCATATAAGCTGATTACTTGCATTTAAGTCCTCAGTTATGATAAGCTATGTGGTTGGAATATGAAACTACAATACATAGTCCCTTCATTATCTTCAAAAACCTGCTGGAAATGTTAAGGCAGTAGGGCATTCTCAACCCGAAAAAAATGGCATAATGGAAAACTATTTCTTCATCTTTGAGGTACTGGAAATAGAGCAACTGATCACAGTAAGGTTCACAGCTTATTCCTATATGTAAGGAAACTTAAAAGTAAATAGTACCTTTTTGTCAATATTTTATCTATTGTGCTTATTCTCTTACTGCTGTCGGTAGCTGAAAATGTGGACTTGATACTCAATCATATAAATTGTGTAGAGAGATTATACTACAGGAAATTATTATGCACTTTGTGGATTGATGTCTACAGAGATAGACATGCCATTCCTGAAATTGTAGAGTTTGGAAAGTAACATCTTTCAAAGGAAGACATGGTCCTTCTATAAAAAAGGGGGTCTATAGGTAGAAGACGTTAGGAAAATAACTCATAAATGATCTCAAGAAATATAATTTTTTTCACACATTGTTAACGTAAAGATTTTTAAATGGATGGTATAATCCGCTCTAACAATATCAGGATCAGCAGCATAAATCAAAAATATAGAGGACAGACAGAAGAAGAGATACAGACTACTGTTTTATAAGTACCTGCACATTAGATAAAATGGCTAGACAACATAATGCTAAATGATAGTGACCTGACAACCATTTCTATATCCAAAGCCCTGATTTCAATATTAGTTGGCTTTTTATATTGGAGAGCAACAGAATTAGAGTGCCTGGGTTTTTCCTGACACTTTTAAGTTTGGTAGAAAGAAAATAAATTCATGAAACCCATCTCTGCCACCAAAATCTTGAAAGCAGATGTTTTACTAGACTGTCATTGAGGCCTGCTTAGACACACTGTCCAAAATCAGTCTTTTCTGTTATTTTATTCATTTGCTCATTCTTGACTGGACTAGTCTTACTTGACATATGCCCTGTTAAGGGACTACTCATTATTGTATTTTTTACAGCTTAGGGTAAATTTGACCTGTGTTGTGGGTACTCCCTTTCTGATAAAGAGGGTGGGTACTTATACAAGGCCGTTCAAATCTAGTACCTAAACCACAACTAGCTCTTCACATAGGACTTTGCTTTACTGTTTCATCTGAAGGATGGTACCACGGGAGAGCAGTACCTTCCATGTACCACTCCTGACCGCCACTGTAGGAGTTTCTATATAAGTACCTGTACAATTACCTTGTGTGGAATATAATCACAGTCTCCTTATATTTTCAAGCTCAGCTTCTCTGACACTACTTCTTTTGAAGGTCTAATTAGTTTCCTTTTTTTACCCTAATATTTATTATTTCCCAGCAGGATAAGTGAGTTCTCTTTTCAACAATGGCTACATCAACTACACAAAGAACATTATTTAATTTGATGAAGTGATCTCACTTTATAACACTTTACATGTGTTTAGTAAGGTTTTCATTGCCCTAGGGAAGAGCAAGGCAAATGTATAATTGTGGAGGTTAAATTAACTGGGTGGAGCTGGATTTTCCAAGAATCTAAGGACCTCTTGAAAATTGATGTCATTTTTTAAATTATAAAATAGCCATCATTCAAATGCATTGTTATGCTTCATAGATTCTTAGAAACAGGTGTAAAGTTATGCATATTGCACAGAAAAGGTATATTCCAAGTATATTCTCTTCAGGTTTCTAGTTTTGTTGATCTTAAAACTTTTTGAGCATGTATCATTTATTTTATCCTTGGCTGTGTTGTATGTATTCAGACTACTACTGCAAACCAAGTAAAACAAACTAAAAACTAAAAAGAAAGAAGAAAAAAAAACACACTGAGTCAAGGAAATAATAAAGTAAGCACTTTTGTTTACTTATAATCAGCAAACTTAATCAGACCAGGTGTGATGAAGTTTGCTGATTATAAGTAAACAAAAGCACTTACTTTATTATTTCCTTGACTCAGTGTGGCTTTTTCTTCTTTCTTTTTAGTTTTTGTATTCAGACTACTGTTTACTATGAAGATAGCTTGAACATTACTGGTAAACATTCTACTGTTTTTAATCATTGATACTGCAACAAACATTAACAGTACATTTTCTCCCCCACCTCCTGATTTGGCAGACAGACTAGGTGGACAAAAAGTGCTTAGTGGTATGCAAAGCGTAATGTTCAAATTGGGAAGGACATAAAAATGAACACTTAAAAACAGTAAATACACAATAAATAATTGCATCTCATTTAATCAAAAAATTCTAGAGGTGACACTACGGGTAAGGCACCAGGCACTTTTAATGAAAACAGTAAAATAAATGGATGTAAGTACTTTCGTGTTCTCACAATGAATGCTTCTTCAGACATTATACAACTGATCAAATAACCTATTTAAATACTAATATGAAACCAGTAGCATCACTGCATCAAGCAACTCATTGAAATGATTTAAAATGAACATCATACTTTAAAAAACACTAGTATATAAAAACATATGACAATATATAACATTCAGCTTCTAACAAACTACATATTCTAACAAAGCTTACAAAACCAGATAAAAACATTTATATGCACATCTATTAAACTGTGATAGGACAGAAATCAAAAACATTCACTAATATCTCAGGGGTCTGTCAAGTAAAAAAGGTTTAAGAGAAATCCTATCAGTCTCCAGATTGACCACTTCTGATGATGCATGTGATAAAGCACTTAAGGAATTAGAAATTGACTTTTCTCAGAGAGGTTATAAAGGAAAAGAAAGTAATGTTTAAGGGATGCAGGAGTCATTGATAGATGCAATAGAGGGAAACCATTTTTAAGAGGAACATAAATAGCATGATGAAATCCCCAAATAGAGTGATAGAACATCATTGACAAGATGTTATAGTGACTATTCCCTGTTCGAACAATAACAGAAAGGTACATGATGTCATTGTTAAAAATTGGGGGATTTTAACAGCTGATGATAAGCTCAATGCCATTGTAGGGTGTAGACCTAAATATGCATATAAGAATATCAAATCTATAAAAAGGTTATTATGTTATGAAAGGTATTGTCATAATAGAATACAGTTGAGCTGCAAAGGGACATTTTCATGCAGGAATTGTAGTCTCTGCAACTATATGCTAAACAATGACACCTTTATACACCCTACAACACACAAGATTTATAGGTTTGACCACTATGCAGAATGCAAATCATGTGACTTGGTCACAAATGTCCATCATACAATGTCGGGAAAATGAACAGTACTTTGTGTGAAAGGGTCAGGGAACATCTTTGCGCAATAAATAAGGAAGATGATACCAATGTGTTAGCACGTGTTGAATTATGACCTCTCACATAAGTTTAAGTTTTTGGTATTAGAACTAATAAATAAAAGTCTCAGGCTAGGCAATTTTAAGATTCATACAGTACAAGTGGGGATAAAATGGATGATTAAATTGCAGGCAGACAAGGCACATAGACTCAATGATAGGATTTCCCTTAAACCTTTTTTACTTGACAGACCCCTGAGATATTAATGAATGTTTTTGATTTCTATCCCATCATAATTTAATAGATGTTCATATAAATGTTTTTAGCTGGTTTTGTAGGCTTCATTAGAATATGTAGTTTGTTAGAAGTTGAATGTTATATATTGTCATACGTTTTTATATATTAGTGTTTTTTAAAGTATGATGTTCATTTTAAATCATTTCAATGAGTTGATTGATGTAATGACACTACTGGTTGCATATTAGTATTTAAATAGGTGATTTGATCAGTTTTATAATGTCTGAAGAAACGTTTGTTGTGAGAATGCGAAAGTGCTTACATCCATTTATTTTACTGTTTTTATTAAAGGTGTTTACTGCCTTACCCATGATGTCACCTCTGGAATTTGTTTTATATAGTTTGGGCCGAGTTATCTCAGAGGTGCTTTGTCCCCAAACTGCAACTTTTTTCCTATCATTTAATCAACACTTAATTCTTCGAACCCCCCAAAAATCTAAAACCTTCAAAGGTCACTTGATGAAAGGGCAATGCTCCCAAGTTTGCAAAATGCAAAAACATTTTTGCAGGGGTCTACCCCCTAATAGGAGGAAAATCCCCACATTCCCAAAATGCATGTATGTCAACTCTGAAATCATACAAACTCACAGAAGAAGGAGAAAGTAAGGAAAATGCTACACATATTCTCAATTTTCTCTAAGTCTAGCTGTTGTAACAGGATGCCAGTAATCATTTAGGTTTGCTATACTGAGTATCAGTCAACTATCTGTTAACAAACAACAAGGCTTCCCAAAACAGTAATAGTCCTTCATCAAATTTTCACATTTCTTCAAGGACCTCTTCCACATTTTATCAATTTATTCTACAATTTTACCTCAGGCTTATGAGTTGAAACCAAGTCTTGAAACATATACCAAATATCTGTTGGAGTCGTCATTGGATTACCCCCTTCTGCCTTGAACATGAAAGAAAGCTGCTGAATTTTTTATCCTATCTAGTCATCAAAGTCATTGACTTACCTAATAGGGATGACAGTACCCTATTTGTCTAGCAGCTATTCTAATTCCTAATTATGAACATGCTTCTATATGACTACATCCAGCTATAGGATAATTTCTCTGATCAGTCATTTTGCCATAATTCTTCAAAAAAAGCCTCACTCACATGACATTCAACCAGTTTTAATGGAAAATAATAAAACATTAAAACTGAAAGCCCTTCAGCAAACTTGATCTTTGAGCCACTCTACCTAGAACAAAAATGAGGAAATGTCCCCAACTACCTACAATGCAGCTCAGATGCTTCATATGAGTGCAGTCTTTCCCACCCCAGTCTAAAGCCATCATCAAGTACACATTTTTTCTAAGCTTAACCAAAACAATACACAGTCTATATAACAGATACCAATATCTAACAACAACACTAAGTCCAAACCTTTCCACAAATTCGAGCCACAGCACAAACAGCTGGTGCTAAGGTTAGGTTTATAATTGGAACTAGGGCATATGTTGAGCCTGAGGGCTAAATTAGGCTTAGGAATGCATTTTTTAAGCTGGGTCTATATCTGTACCTAAGCTAAATAGCCTGTGATTTCCACAGTCTTGGGTTACATTAGGGTTTGACTATGATTAGTGATACATTGGATTCCTTAAGCTGGGTATGTTTTGCAGAGGAAGGATGTATGATTAAGCAGGGTTTTTTCTGACATATCTATAATTAAGGCAGTGTTAAGACTTATTATGGTTTTCTGCATTTCATGGATTGGATTAGTCTTAATAAAGCAGTATGGGAAGATATAGAGGTGTATCTCTATCATAGTCCTAAGATGACACTTTTCCCTATAATCCAATGTTCAGATTTGGATTAGGGTTATGGTTATTAGGATTCCGAGGTCCAGGTTAGTGCATGGGAGGAAGTATGGCTAGAAATGCATGGTATTCAAGTAATATACCATATCAAAAACTTGTGCTTAGACCACAAATATACATTTAGAGCTGTAGTGAAGACTAGCTCAACATGAATGGCTGTATTTAGTTTAAGAAGACGGTGAAACTGTTGATGTAAACTTATTTCATGTGTACCTCTAGATGGCTATCACACCTTGCTCAGCTCTGAATAATACTGCTATTTTTTTTTTATCATTTTGAAAATTATTTGAAATATCATGAAACAGTTTTGCATATTTTGGCAAGGTAACATTTCCTTGTGTCATTTAGAGAGGCTAGAACATTTGGGCAATTATTAAATGGGTAATCACTTGAAACTGAATCTCTGGCAGTGTACTGACTGCCCAATATTATGTTCTGTATTGTTTGAATCACTTTTGCTGTTTAAAATAAACATTGTTTAGTTTGTACATATTCTTTTTAAATGCCTGGTACCATTTTAATATTAATGGTTGTATAATACTTTAGACAGCTTGTATTGAGAATGGGCCACTGCAGTGATTATCTACCAGGTTTTTTAATGTGGCTGAGGATATTATTCATGGTTTACTATCTGGATTCCAATAGCCAGTCTTCACTGTTTGCTGGACTGACTATGAAGTATTATGTGTTATTTCAGCATCTATCTGATCATCCTATGATTCCTACAAAATCTGCTGCATTGGGAAAATTATTACATTCCCCATGAAAAGGATATAATCCATGTATAGCAAACACAATATTTACAGCAAAGTGTTCCATTATTAATTTATTTTGGCTATACCTGAAAGTAGCTGCATATTGCTGACCTGAAGCTTATGCTGGGATAATAGGACTGCTGCATACAAGTGTTTGGACTGATGCTTACCTCAACAGCTGCTATTAAATGAGTCATTTAGTGTTTTCAGTTCATAGTGAGATCACAAAATATATTCCCCGGGATTCATGAACCTTGCGCCAGGCGCCAGCATAGCGTCGGCGTTATAACGCCAAATATGGCTGCTGAGCGATTCAGGTATGAATGAATTCCATGTGCACTACCGGCGTGCGCCGGACCGTCTCCGCCCCCGGCGTAGGTATGCAAAACACACTGTGTGCGGTATTGCACCATGCAAATGAGGGCAAATAGCGATCCACGAAGTGGCGCAGGCGTAGCGGAAGGGCACGGCAATGTAAACCAAAAAAAACGGTTTACATTTACCCAAACATACCGGAGGAGTAATGGAAGGCTGTCAAAGTCAGGTATCATATAGGTGCAATATGGCAATGTGGAAAGGTACCGAGAATGTCCAAAGACAATATGCACAAAATGTAAAAAATGACATAAATGGCACGTACGTAGAAAGAACAGCAGACCCCCGGGATATGTGCACAGAAGTTGCAAAGCAATGAAATAATATGACAATGTCCTAAAAGAGCAGTATAACACACATCAGCTGCACAGCCACCACACACCATAGTATGTATGTAAAGCTGCAGCCCCAGCGCAATGGTTGTCAAGGAGTGGTGTCGGTGTTCGGCGCCGTAACCATGTATTAGTAGTCAATTCCATGCAAATGAGGCAGATAATAGTGAATCGCAAAAACGGCGCCGGTGTAAGGATGGAGCAAACGGCGTAGCGGTACTACACCAAGGAGTGGCTTACATGAGATACTTGTCAACCACAGAGGGGTGTGCCACTGTAGGAGGAAGGATATTGGAGGTCAGCAAATCTGGGCTGTACAATGCACATCACAGCATCAGGACTGGCGTGTTAGGAAATAGATGCGCTGAGAGTACAGAATGCGCGTACAGATGCATGTGCACGAGGATGACTACGTCCCCTAAACCAGTCATGTGACGGCCTCACCGTCAACAACCACGGATATAGGAAGGTAATGCGGAGAATACGAGGAAATGCGGAAGCAGTGTAAATGGAGCCATAATGAGCAATCAACAGCAATCAATGCAGGAAGGGCAAACGCCGGCAGCTGATAACTATGCATGCAGACTCCTGCATAACGGGAAAGGGGAGGCATATGAATGCAAAGATAGTAGGGGATGTAGTAGAAATGCAAAGAGCAAAAAACCGAAATAGCACAGCCAAGTACAGAGGTAGCATAACTGCGGCTGCAGATAAAATGCATCATATGCCATGTGCCTGCAGGATGCAGTAATGTAAGATGCAAGGCCAAGGCAATGCAGGCAACTGTAATGTAACACTACAGGCAGTACCGTTGCAGTTGCAACCGTAAAACCACGGAAATAATCCATGGATACGGCTGCACAGACACACCCAATGACATCACCGGGTACACAGCACAACAGTATTAAATGTGAATGCACACAACACACAGCGCGATTTCCCAAACGCCGCACCGTAGGGTGTAAACAGACGGGGAACTTTTAATATGTATATGCTGGGTGCCGCCGTGGCCGTGATGCATAGGTATGTGGCAGAGACAGACGGAGTTGCGGAGGGTGGTGCCGACAACTACCGTAGGCCTCACAGGAGAAGGAGAGTGTTCAGACCAAGGGTGACCTACCAGGGGCTGCGAGACCTGGAGATAGTAGAGCGCTACAGGGTGGACAGGGACACGTTACAGCAAATAGTGGAGCTGTGCCGGCCGCCTGAGAACAAGAGACAACAGAGGGAGCCCATCCCAGTGGACACAAAGGTATGTGTGAGCTTGCGAATACTGGCTACAGGTACCTTTCAAAGGCCCACCGGGGACATAATGGGCATCTCACAGTCATCAGCATCCAGGGTACTACACCAGTTCCTGGATGCCATGTTACCACATGCCCATGAGCACATAAATTTCCCCACATCTCAGGAGGAGTTGCCTAGCAATATGCGCGCCCACCATGTGGCACAATACCCGGAGGTCCTGGGTGCGATAGACTGTACGCACATAGAAATTAAGTCACCACCCGGGGAGCAGGGTAGACGCTACATAAACCGCAAGGGATACCCCTCCATCAATTGCCAGGTCGTGTGCAATGCGCAGGGCATTATAATGGATGTGTGTGCTGGCAGCCCTGGAAGCTACCACGACTCCCATATCTGGCATGCCTCACAGCTGTACCAGGTATTCGCCAGGGGGGACATCACACAAGGTCACCTTGTGGGGGATGCTGGCTACGCACTGGAGCCGTGGTTGATGACACCCATCAGAAATGCACACACACACATGCAAGAACGCCATAATGAGGCACACGCACAAACGAGAATAATCATAGAGCGTGTGTTCGGGATGTTGAAATCACGGTTTCGGTGCTTGGATACATCCGGTGGAGCCTTGCAGTACTCTCCAGGCACAAGTGCCCACATATTCATAGTATGTTGTATGCTACACAATATGATTCTGCGGAAACAGCTGCTGCAGGGACATAATGCCGGAGGGCCACCAAGCCCGCCACAACTGCCAGAGCAAGCACAGGCACAGGGCGTTCAGCGCCATGGACACACTGAGTCAGCCCCAGTAGGTAGACAGAGGCGTACCCAATATGCCTATGCCCTGGCAAAGAGGGAACGCATAGCACATACTTTGACAGTGTAGGCCCCATGGACTGACACCTCCTGACCTGCACACACAGTAAAATGGATGCCACACAAACATGTCCGCCCGTAATGTGTACCGTATGTGCAGACGTATGTGTGACTCCAACAAAGGCACCGCCCAAACACTGCACACCCAATAGCCAGCAGAGCATGGAATGCCAACACCTCACCAAGACGCCGGTTCTACAGCACACGGCGAAGCGGTCTGCTGCCACTATCGCCGCAAGTCGACCACAGATGTACTCATGTGCATACACAGATACGGAAATAGATATCAGTACACATGTAGAAATATATGTACGCATACACAGATATAAAGTCCAACAGGGTAATATGGAACCCAGGGATGCAAGTTCACAGATAAGTAAGACGCTTAAATCACCACATAGTAAACATAGTGACTGACAACCCGATCATCCTGAGGGTGGGCAGAGCAGGTAACGCCAGCCATGGAAATGTTAACCTGCATCAATACATATCCGCGTGTCGGGAGCTGCGATGTGTGTATGGCTGCGGTGTACCTGTGTGACATTGTCTGTGATGGGTGCAAAGGCACATAGTATCGTATTGCATGCACACAAGCCCCACATAGGTGCATAGCCTGAACATACAGTACAAGGAGTGTGGGATGATAGCAACCCACAGGTGGAGATGGGTAGGGACGGCACACAACCACATGTGTAATGCGGTGTTCACGCCCACACATGAGCATCTGAGAGGCTAGCTGTACAGGGTCCCATGCATATATGTTCAGCAACATCACTGTATGTCCCACCACTGGCCCGTGGACCGATGGACACCAACCAAATGTGCAGATATGAGATGTGCACAGCACATCACAGATGCCTACCGTAGAACAGGCCTACCATGTAGACATGTGCACAGTAGGTCTGCATCTTGCAGTCAAACACGTTAGGTGCCAAACCACACCAATAGTCCAGGCACAGATGGACGTGCATGCCTCTGTGTATGTCTGTGAATGCCTCCGGCATAGCAATATAGCTGTGTCACCATTGTGAACAACAATATGAATGGGTTGTATGTGTGAGGGGTGCATCATATGTGTATGGTCAGATCGACGATACCATCAGTGGGCCTGCTATGTGAACATCCCTGTCCCCATACATGGATACCTCTGCTGAGCCCAACACCACATTCACAGAGGGAGGGATGGCAGTGTGCAGCAGCAGACATGTGGGTGGCAGCGGCACTGGATGTACACATATGTTACCCAGATCAGTTCAGGCAGCCACCCATGTGCATGGGATAGCGGTGCTTGTCCACATACAGCACTGTGTCGATCAATATCCCAGCACATAGCACCTGCCAGGGCTACAGTGTATGCATGGATGTGTGATACCTGCATGCACCAGACACACCCTCAACAAGCAGCAGCATACCTCGCCGAGGACAGTGTCCACACCATGGTGATAAACATGTTGAATGTCCATACACAGCTATGACATATGCAATGGACAGCCACCCTGCCAATACCTTCAACCCCAGGTGGATCACACCCAGTGCCATGCATGGCATATCCCGCCATATCATGCAGAGCTCGACCAGCTAAGGCCGCATGAGCCGCCAGTCCCACATGGTGCAAATGGACAAAAGCACTCACCATCAACCACACAGCAGTAATAGCGCCGATGCAACCCTGTCATGTCATTAAGGTGCCGGATGCCTCCGCACAATGTGGCATACGCTATGCATGGCCTTTCCTGCTAATGTCATGGTTGGCATTACTGCTCCATGCTCATCACATACGCAAATACAGGCGAGCTGGTGGTGCTTTTCGTCCAGCACCCGCATTGCGCTGTGGAAGCAATGCAACACATGCATGCAGGTGTCCATGCAGGTACAGCAGTGCCGCTGCGCTACACACAGACATGTGTGTCGACATATAATGTCCCAGGTGAACAGTGTAGCACAACGTCATGGGACCTATGCCACCATATGGACATAGGCAGCCAGGTACACATGTCCACGGGAACATCTGCTGGTGCAGTGTGATGTGCCAGATAAGCGATGTGACACCCATGCCCAATGGTGAAGCCACAACATCGGCTGGGTCACACAATGCCCTGCACAGATCACTGCAGACAGTCGCCGCAGCAATGTCCACCAGTATGCCAGCACAGCAGTGAAATGGACCTGCCATCATTATGTCTCCAGATAATGCAACAGCCCCGCCACCCATTCAGCCGGCAGGAGGAGGAGGTGTCATTCCATACCTCCATGGCAAACAATGTCATTTAGCCATGTGCCAAGGCATGCAACGCAGGAGATGAGGAGATGCAGGAGGGCAACAGCGGGCAATAACCAGAAAGCTCAACATGCAGGCACTGCACAGACCCGATGGCATGTAAGACATTGCGCCGCTGCAATCGCCAGGCAACAATGTGACAGGTGGTGGGCCACCAATGTTCTACCTGTTAATGAACCCCTGGCCAGTCTGATGTCACAAGCACAAACACCCCCACCATGCAGTGTCTCCACCATGACCCAACCTATTGGTGTCAGTGCTGCATGCCTGTGCATACACGGGTGTACACCAGTACACACATGTGTAGTATGCATTGCACAGCAGTATGCACACAGTACCACATAGTGAGCTGAAAGTCTGGCTGTGAGGCACAGGTGGTTACCTGTCTTGAATCCATGCCCTGCATCGGTGCTGCGTTGTGACATGGCAACATGCCATGTCCCATGCAATGCGGATGTCCTGGCGTGCAGCATTTGTCACACCATGACATGACCTATGCACAACATAGCAGACATCCACACTGTCGCATATCCGCATGGTACAGAATGTGACACCCCTCGCCACTACTATGGTTGTATGTCACATGGGCCACCACAGGGCCGTGTGCAACGATGTCCTACCACACACAATTGTCAATGCAATTGCAGACAGACAAGGCCATGGTTGATACCTACAGGCATGTTGCCACACAGCACATCCACAGTGGGAGAATTATCACCGTTGCACCCTGGCACACACACATAGTGGGTTCAATCACTAGTAGGACCCCTGGACATTCCAATGTAGTACACCAGTGACATGGAATGCCTCTCCACAGCTACTACAGGTGCCTCCAATGTCCACCATATACATGTGCTGCCGGTGAGCATCTGAACGACTTACAGATAATGGCAATGTAATGCGCCTAAGTCACGACGCATGTAGACACATAGCTGTGGTCTCTGCTGCTACTGTGCAGTGGCACAGAGCCTTCGCACTACACATCAACGTGCATAGCTAGTGCACAGCTCACAGCAAAACGGCGTATTCTGCACAGAGATCACTGTTACCCATAGATTGTATCTGTAGACTGTAGACATAACACTGCACCGTGACAGCCATTGTCAGGGATGTGGTGCATGCGGTGTAATCACCATCGTCACATGTCCACATGATACCGCACATGTTTGCGGTGTACATTACATACTGTCGCGCAGCCATGTGTACTCTCAATCCGCCTGCGGCTACACGGTGTATCCGCGGTACTGATGGGATGCAAACTACCATGAATGTGTGTACCCAAAATGCATGCCTACTAAATGACACCTGCCTGTTGTACTGTCCCCACCAGGCAGTGTACATACTGCCACTATGAATGTCTGGTCTGCATTCACTGGTCTGTGTTGTGTGAATGCTGCATGCCACCTGCATTATCACATGCATGCTGTCTGTGTGTGTGGGTGTGTGTGTGTGTGTGTGTGTGTGTGTGTGTGTGTGTGTGTGTGTGTGTGTGTGCGTATTGTAACCGATGGTATGTCTTTGTATTGACAGGTGCTGTAGGTGAGTTCCCTCCTGCGTCAATCTGATGCTGTGTCCCACAGATACTAGTGGTGATGACCATGCATGAGGCACAGCAGGGTCGCCACAGGCAGACTCTGTGCCACTGGAGAACATCACACATACGCCCCTTTCATCCCCAAGACACGGTTCAGATGCCGACACATACCCCAACACCGCGCCCATAGATGACGGGTCAGTCAGCGCCTGTTGTCCCCGAGCAGGAATGTGTGGTGGCTGCAGAATGTGGGTACACAATATGTTGCCAGTGTAAGGACTGGTGCAGTGCCACGCAGGCATGTGGCAGGTGCTGCTCATAGGGGAGCACCGCCAGACATACACCTGCCATACAGGTGCAGCAGCTGGTATAACCAGACGCATGTTCCAGACTGTAATGGCGGCGCAGGCACGCGCCGAACGGCAGAACCAGGAAGGGCAGAGGCTGCAGAGGTCCGCAATCCGCACTCCTGAATGACAACATCCAGGCATTGGCGAATGCACAACAGCATCTTGCCGATGTTCTGATAGGAGATTGGGTGACATGGCTGGTATCTCGATCGAGGCATGGCCATCCTGAGCCGCAGGCGCAGTCCGTGCAGGAACACCAGGTAGGGGTGAGGCATAGGGCACGTGGGCGGTGCCAGCAACACCACCTGCTGCAGGTCAGCGTGCGCCACCTCCCATGCCCACCCAGACAGTGCTGGTAGCAGCAGCAGTGCAGCTGCTACTACACCATCCACACCAGGACAGAGCAGGCCACGTGGACGTGGCCCTGGACGCCCCGCCGTGGGCACGCTTCAGCGGACATGTGACATCGGAGAGTGGACAGTCCGCATTCCACCCGGGTCGCGCCCATGCGACCCCAGGCAGGCGCGGGTCAGGTCGCCACCGCAGACACAGTGAGCCATAACACCTGCACTGTACAGTCAGGGCTGCCAAGCATACCCCGTAGGCATCACAGATGACTGAACTGTGTACACACACACCCACACACAGCAGACACAACTGTAGGGCTCCACCACACCCACATGCAATCTACATAGTCATGCCCACTCAATGCACTGGCCCTTACACACACACATGATGTCATCCATTGGTACAGCCCATGCTCAGGCACACATATCACCCTGTGCATATGATGAAGTCTCTGCCGCGATAACTGTGAGCTACACCATCACTGCACGGTTAAGCTAACATATTCTGATGCACAGGGTGGACACGATAGTGAGAGGTGTATGTGATACCTGTGTCCGCATAGTACGTGATGTGTATGTTGTGGTGTGTGTGTATGGCTGGTGACAGGTATGTATGTGATGTGGGTTGTGCACGGACATCATGCAGCAGACATACCATGCAGGACAGGTGCAGCATTCATTGATATGTGTACACAGTATGTGTGGTGGTTACATGTGTAGCACCATGTCGGGGCTGTTAACCCGTATGATACTGATGGTGTACTTGCACGTGCCTACTGGGAGCACTGTAATTAGTTCCCCACGCAGTCGTGGGTACCCACAGGCATGTCTGGCAACATCAGCATAGCACAGTTACCCGCATCCGCATGGACCCTACATAGGTACATAGGCGCACATGAACGTAACAGGATATGTGGCCAACGACAAGTGAGGACCTAGCATGACAGTGTGTGTCAACTAACACCCCTCAGGATGGGATGCCATATCCATCAGTCCCCAGTCCCTGGTCTAGCAGTGACACACAGATGTTGCCTGGCGATAACTATCGCCACACATCCACACGCCATTAGCAGTCCTGGACAAAGGCAGTCAGGCCTTTCCTTCACATGGCCTGGCACTCCCCGTGTTGTAGGGGTGTCTGGCCGTTAACCCTGTTCCCCAGCACGCCCCACTCATCTTTGTGTTGAGGTGTCTGACAGTCGCTTCTGTGCCCGTGTTTGCATGGAGCCTGGAGGTGGAATGTGCCCATGTCACCCAGGTCAGACATGGCCGTATGTCAGGCACAGATCACCACGGAGAAGCTGTGCTGTGAAGATCCACAGCCGGTGTCCCCTTGGCCGTGCAGCTTGTGACACATGTCCCAGCACCGCCATCCCGCCTTGTGGAACGCTTATGTCCTTCCGAGTGCTGCAGGCGCCAGGTTAGCTACAGGCCACATGTGCCATTGTACGCAGTCATTGCTCTGGTGTGTGATGTGTACAGGGGTACAATGAACACCCCTGATGTGGTTGCGATTCCATCCAGACCAGGAGGCCACAATGGAATGTCTTCACACCCACATTGCCATTGTGTGTGTTGACAGAGGTTGCCGACAGGTGTGGTAGCCATTTCCTGAACACGCCCACCATCTTTAATGGCGTACTCACCTACATGTGACATTGGGACGAACATGTCCTTCACACTGGGTAGGGCTGCACCTTCTCTGGCATTTAGTAGCAGGCCATGGCTCTGGCACCAGTCATCCATGTCTATGACGCCCTAGGTGGATGTCCGTGTAACATGGGGTGTTGGGTATGTTGGCCGGTGCGTAGTCATCTGCATACCTTGTCTGCTACAATCCCCTATGATTGCATGCACATTGGAAGGTCGGATGCCATATGGCAGGGGGCCCAGGAGTGAGCCCTGTGGGCCTCCACTGGGTCCAGATATGAGTGTGACAAGGCACCTTGAGCACCAACCCTGTGTGGTGTGACCTCCAACCTGTCTGAGAAGCATCGGGTGACATATGTCCCCACATGTATGCTGGCGAGCCTTCCCATGTGTAGTGTGCTCTGAACGCCCCACCAGGTCATGGTACTGTGTGCAAACCCACGATCCCCATCAATGGCCTTGGTGACCACTCCAGACTGGACGAGCAGGTTCGGGAGGCAGGATCCGCCTTGACTATGTAGTTGTGGGTATGTTCCGCATTGGCTGTACACCGCTATCTGTAACCATGGCCACCTGTATGGACCTCCCCACAGCTTTGCAGACAACACTTGTCAAGCGATAGGGTGTGGCTGTTGACAGTCCATAGGAGCACTACCCTGGCATAGTGGGACCACAGATGCCATATGGCATCCATTGGGGACATAGCCCATAGTAAGGCTAACATGACACAGTGGTCGCATGTGTGGGCCGAGGGCCTCAATGAGGATGGGTAGCACACAGCCAGGGACACCATCGGTGCCCATTGCTGACGTGTCAACCGCCATAGAGATATGGGATCACTCCAGGCCATATGAGATGTTTGGGAGGATACACTCTGGTGGGATGGATATGTTCCTGTAGGGGGATGTATGCATGGAACATGTCCTGTGGTTTGCAGACAATGTCTGTGGGTGCAGTGACTGTTGTACCATTCTGGACCATTTCCAGGCAAGTCTGTGTGCCCCCAACCATGTCCTTACCACAGTTAGGGAAGGCCCTGTGGTTGTCTCATGTGCCCTCTGCAGTACCACTCCCACAAGCGGCCGTGGATGATGGTATGTGGGGCCGTATGGTGACGCCGGTATGAATGGGTGATGGTTTCTGGTACTGTCATTGCTCTGCCATGTATTAGCTCCAACTGTTGATGTACAGGTAGTCAGTGGCTGCGTCCACCACACCATGTGCCTACCTGTGGTGGACAAGGTCCTGATGTCATCATGTTTGCCTGTTGCAGACATGCATGTGGGTGGTCGGGGAAGGCATTCGTTAGGCGTTTGCTGGTCTGGCCTGTGTTCAACACTGGCATGGAGGACTTGTAGGGTACCACACCGGTCGTATGATGTGTGTGGTTTTCTGTGGAGAGGTCATCACTGAGGTCCCCCATGCTGGTGTTGGTTACAGGGAGTGGATGACCAGTGGATCCACTATACGGTCTTGCATCACCATTGAGGGCTGTACATCCTGTGTGGGGCATATCCTCACCATGTGTGATGGGCAGAACTGTCAGACATCCCCCCCTAGTATGTATGGTGCATGGCTGTTTAACAGTGGCCAGGTGTGTGAACACCTGGGACTGCTGGCGAGTGTGTTGTGCCATGGGTAATGTTCCCAGGCTATGTATGGGTGGTTCATGTCACCCAATACGGTGCTGTTGTGAGAGCATGCCCACTCACCAGTGTCCTCAGGACATCTGTGAAGGTATCCTGTGTTTGGGAGGGTTGTCTGTAGCATGCAACAAACTGTAGGCCAGTCCTACACATGGTTAATTGCACCTAGATATTCTGCGCAGCAACGGCCAGGTCTGTGGCATGGCCGGGTTGCTGTTGTGTGGCTGGACACACAGGACGGTCCGCATTCCGCCACCCATGCCGGCGCACCATGTGTATGCATGTCTGCTCTGTGCCGACTCTAAGTGTCTGAGCATGCCCAGTAGGCAGCTGTGTAGATAGACACACAGCACAGTGCACACCGCGCCTGTCTGCAGTTATACCCCGGGTGCATGCCTGTATCCCCTACGCAACGGCCACGCCTGTGGCATGGCCAGGTTTCTGTTGTGTGGCTGGACACACACGACGGTCCACATTCCGCCACCCATTCCGCCGCACCATGTGTATGCATGTCTGCCCTGTGCCGAGTCTAAGTGTCTGAGCATGCCCAGTATGCAGTGATGTACTGATCAGTAGTTACTTGTTATTCCCGACTGCAGCACTAACGTGTTAGTGTACGGCGACCTTGGGATGGTAACAGACTGCGTGATCGGCGACTCTGTCCGAACTCCCGATCGGGCGCATTGCCTCTGCAAATGATACCACTCACGTAGGGTATGCCTCCTGACAGCCTGCTCAGTAAACTCGGTAGCTGCTCTGTAAATGCTTCATACTGTAGTGTGTTCATGTAGATAGGCGAGGTTCGTCCCCCGCCCCCTCCGTGTGTGTGTGTGTGTGTGTGTGTGTGTGTGTGTTTCCAGCTGCCTCTGCGACTGATCATGCTTTTAGACACCCGCAACACATGCCTTGGCTATTGCCAACTATTGTCTTATGGGTGACGCCAGCAGCCTACAAGTATGCCTGTGACAGCCTGTTTAGTAAACTCGGTAGCTGCTCTGTAAATGCTTCATGTAGTGTGTTCATGTAGATAGGCGAGGTTCATCCCCCGTCCCTTCCGTGTGTGTGTGTCTCTGTGTGTGTGTGTTTCTAGCTGCCTCTGCGACTGATTATGCTTTTAGACGCCCGCAACACATGCCTTGGCTATTGCCAACTATTGTCTTGCGGGTGACGCCAGCAGCCTACAAGTATGCCTGTGACAGCTCTGTTTAGTAAACTCGGTAGCTGCTCTGTAAATGCTTCATACTGTAGTGTGTTCATGTAGATAGGCGAGGTTCGCCCCCGCCCTTCCGTGTGTGTCTCTGTGTGTGTGTGTTTCCAGCTGCCTCTGCGACTGATTATGCTTTTAGACGCTCCGCAACACATGCCTTGGCTATTGCCAACTATTGTCTTATGGGTGACGCCAGCAGCCTACAAGTATGCCTGTGACAGCCTGTTTAGTAAAGTCGGTAGCTGCTCTGTAAATGCTTCATACAGTAGTGTGTTCATGTAGATAGGCGTAGGTTCGTCCCCCGTCCCTTCCGTGTGTGTGTGTGTCTCTGTGTGTGTGTGTTTCCAGCTGCCTCTGCGACTGATTATGCTTTTAGACGCTCCGCAACACATGCCTTGGCTATTGCCAACTATTGTCTTATGGGTGACGCCAGCAGCCTACAAGTATGCCTGTGACAGCGCCTGTTTAGTAAACTCGGTAGCTGCTCTGTAAATGCTTCATACAGTAGTGTGTGCATGTAGATAGGCGTAGGTTCGTCCCCGCCCCTTCCGTGTGTGTGTGTCTCTGTGTGTGTGTGTTTCCAGCTGCCTCTGCGACTGATTATGCTTTTAGACGCCCGCAACACATGCCTTGGCTATTGCCAACTATTGTCTTGGCGGTGACGCCAGCAGCCTGCAAGTATGCCTGTGACAGCGCCCTGTTTAGTAAAGTCGGTAGCGCATTCTGTGAATGGTTCATACAGTAGTGTGTTCATGTAGATAGGCGAGGTTCGCCCCCGCCCCTTCCGTGTGTGTGTGTCTCTGTGTGTGTGTGTTTCCAGCTGCCTCTGCGACTGATTATGCTTTTAGACGCCCGCAACACATGCCTTGGCTATTGCCAACTATTGTCTTGCGGGTGACGCCAGCAGCCTACAAGTATGCCTGTGACAGCTCTGTTTAGTAAACTCGGTAGCTGCTCTGTAAATTCTTCATACTGTAGTGTGTTCATGTAGATAGGCGTAGGTTCGCCCCGCCCCTTCCGTGTGTGTGTGTCTGTGTGTGTGTGTTTCCAGCTGTCTCTGTGACTGATTATGCTTTTAGACGCCCGCAACACATGCCTTGGCTATTGCCAACTATTGTCTTATGGTGACGCCAGCAGCCTACAAGTATGCCTGTGACAGCCTGTTTAGTAAACTCGGTAGCTGCTCTGTAAATGCTTCATACAGTAGTGTGTTCATGTAGATAGGCGTAGGTTCATCCCCGTCCCTTCCGTGTGTGTGTCTCTGTGTGTGTGTGTTTCCAGCTGCCTCTGCGACTGATTATGCTTTTAGACGCCCGCAACACATGCCTTGGCTATTGCCAACTATTGTCTTATGGGTGACGCCACCAGCCTACAAGTATGCCTCTGACAGCGCCACGCCAGTTAACTCGGTAGCGCTCTGTGAATGCTTCATACTGTACTGAGTTCATGTAAATAGGCGAGGTTCATCTCCGTCCCTTCCGTGTGTGTGTGTGTTTCCGTGCTTTCGCAAATACAACTGAATAAGCAAATTTAAAGTGTTCACAATCAACAGTGTGATATTTAAAATCATGTTAAGACTCACATTGTTGATTGTGAACATTCTTAGACATAGCTGTTTTTCTGCACACGTTGTGGAAACAACGAAAACGCTGTATGTTGTAATGAACTGTTTAAATGTTACTAAGACTTGTGTTGTGTCGAACTACGGGACTATTCTTGCTCCAGGTTGCTGGTTTGTTTGTGTTTCATAGTACAATATCATGTAATAAGTGTGTTCATAGTATGCTTTCTGTGATGTTGACATGTGTGTGTTTCGTTAGCAGTACGCCTCTGCTTTCTATGCTGTGGCTACATCTCCATTGCTCGCATAGAAAGTGACAAATGGAAGTGTAAGGGTGGACATTTAAAGCCTGGATACTTCCATGTTATGTGTAAGTCTCACGGGGCCAACGGGTGATAGCGCATACATGTCTATGAAGTACCTTTGGATACCATATGCACCTGTCGTGGACGAAATGTTTACGTTGACTGTTCCATCTACCTATGTGTGACATGGTTTGTGGCCATAGGGTGCCAGCAAGTCTTCCCTGTTCATTGGGTGTTTGCCATGGTGTATTGACATCAATCCTATTAATTCACCAAGGATGTCTTTCATTGGTGGCAACGCCATAGTTTGACCATCGTATGTCATTCCCAGCAGACGGGAGATTGTGCCATTGGTATCTTTACACAGGTGACCCATCTGTTCCACTGTATGGAAGCCGTGATCCCCATAGATGTGCTGGCACATTGAGTGTTGTGTACGCCGGTATCTGCCCAGCGGTCTTGCTTTGAATGGGGAGTGTGTACTGTAGACCGTATCTGTATTCCCTGGGTTATGCCTTGCAACAGCTGTGGATTCCCCAGGTTTGCAGCTATGGGTGCCATCTTGGCCGTGACGCTTGTCCATCCATGGGAACTGCCTACTGACACTAGTATCGGGCTGTCAACATTTCACAGCTGCATTCTCCATTTCCGTGGATGATCGGTATTAGTATTGGAGTAACGATATGTTATGGCCACGCCCCGCACACGGGCGGGACAACGAATCATCTGCCAATCCACACCGACACCCATATTTGCATACCCACGATCCCATGTCTGCAACCCTCGACAGTACCCTTGCACACCCTTCATGTGTGCGGAAATGGGATGTGAAACGACGTATGGACGCAGCAGCCTGGGGAGTCCTATTCATATGTCCTGCATTTCATGGACGGCTGTCATCACCCTTGAAGACGCTTTGTGGTGCATATATCTACCTGTGCCGTAGTCACGGCTGTCACCTCTTCCGGTTCACACTATGTTGCCCACACTTACTTAAGGAGTAATTGTTTGGTCCTGCAATGGTCACCGATGTGCATATGTAATGTTTTGCACATGTTGGCCTGTGTCCATTCGTCCAGAGGGTTTGACTGTCGCCGTATGTTCCCCATTCCCGGATGTCTGTCCGCCTACCCATATTATGTAGTGCTACGTAACCCGTGTCCTTCCACAATTTACCCATATGGTGTTACTGTAGTCCTGCAGGTTGGCAACTGCTTTAGATAATCCTCAGAGGTACCATTGTGAACTATCCGCCACTGTATTGTCAGTATAACACAGCCGGTACATGTAGAACCTATTTATTCATGACAGTATGTTGTTTATGTGTGGGAACGCCATATTATAGCGATAGTATGACCTTCCTAGTTGACGTTGTTGGTGTGCCATTAATATGTGTTCCACAGGTCGCACGATGTTCCGCAGAGTGGAAGCGGGTGATCCCCACATACTTGATAGCACCTTGGCTGCTGTGTACGCTGGGATTCGCACGCCAGGATGGATGTCTACGGGGTGTATCTACTGTTGTTTCCATCTGTATGTCCTGTGTCATGCCCTACTACGGCTGTGTGATTCCACCAGGTTTGCTATTATGGGTGCCATCTTGTCCGTACGTTTGTCCATCCTTGGGAAATGCCTACTGGACACTGATGTAGGGCTGAACACATTTCACACCTGCCTCTAGCATTACCCTATGGATGCTTTGCATCCTTACTGGGGACTAAGGCACGTCCTGTACCCGCAGCCCTCCCACGGGGCGGACAACGGATTATCTGCCAAACAACACCGAGCCCCATTTTGCATACCCAGGATACCATGGCTGCAACCCCCCACGGTACGCATGACACATCCTTCATGTGTGCGGAACTGGGATATGGACGCACATGTATGGACACGGCAGTCTGGGGACCTCTGTTCATATGTCCTGCATGTCATGGGCAGGTATCATCAACCTTAAACACGCTGGTGGTGCATATGTTTGGCTGTGCCGTAGTCACGGTTAGTACTCTGATTGGCCGATCCCAGTGTATAAAGGAGCAAACGCCGTAATTTTTGGAGTCCTACAATGGACACCGATGTGCATTTGTAAAGTGTTTGACTGTCACCATCTGGCCAGTGGTATTGACTGCCGCTGTATGTTCCCCAATCGTGGATGTCTGCTTGACTACCCATCGCTTGTATGACATGGCCTATCTATATCCACGTGCCAGTATGCGGAAATACAGCAAACCTTAAGGCCCTGCCCATCTTCATAAACGACATTATGGAACATATATCGGCAAAAACAGACACTGTCAAATACGATAGACTCCACAGGGAAAGGATACTGAGCTCTCTCACCTACTAACATGGGGCATCGCCGAGTACGGAATGCATGACATAGCCGCCCCTTATACACTTCCTTCAGAGTCGGTTTAAAGCGTAAATAATCAATAAGCCTGCTCATAGTTAGGTGGACAGTGCTCCAAGTCTTGATTATAACGTGACATATACATATCAGTGTTGCATGCCTTACTTCATGGAAACAATAATACGGCAACAATGTGTTAATATATATACAATATTGGTAAATACAATCAGTATCCGGACACATAGTTGATAATTGTTGTGAGTGCACCTTAGAATGTAGTGTGTTGATCAGGATATTGTATATCAATGTGTATAATAGTAGCATTACGATAACAAAGCATGGAATCAATAAGTACTATTTAAGCATATATTTTACAATTATGAATGTAAATGTGTGGAGGAGACATCCGTAACCTTCCCTGGTTCCACTGGATCACACACGCACACGCACACTCGCATGTCCGGATTGTGGGTTACGCGCACGCCGCATTACGCATATCCGTAGTCCGCTTATATATGTTTACAGTGTCTGTGTGTTTACGTTTTTATGCTACTTGTGACTATTCCGTAACATATGTCTGATCAGGTTGACGGACGGTGCAGAAAGCACTTACAGCTTTATATATGTAACAGTCTTTGCAGCATGGACGCTTTACGCACAATGCACATCTATATGTTCTATAGTCGTAATTCAAACGTGACTGCATTCACGCTTGCCGGTTAATGTGAGCAGTACACGCTAGCTGTTCCTTGCCATTAATATGCATACCTATGGTACCTATGTACATTTACATATCCCCCCCACACACACGCACGTCACAGGCATCCATTCTCCTGCTGGGAAAGGTGCGGTACTGCATGTTGAACATTCCTAATTCCTCGCCATGGCCCAGGATGCATATGTCGCCACCGCAGGGCTGTTCAGATGACAGCTGCTTATATCCCATACGCATACAGGCCTTCGATTGTCAGGGTGTTGCTGTGGTGCTTTGGGTTTGGTCTTGTCCGCCCACTGTACGGGACTGCCCTGACCCTGTACGAATGTTAGATGAGTCACATGGGCACGCTTTGTCCGTGTCCATGGTACCATGTCACGCCCCAATTATTCGTGAATCGCAGCGCCGATTGGCCGTGTACCCGCTGTAGATCTTGTTATACTAATTGCACACGGTCTGGTCGAACTGACCAATTTCCATTACTAACCCTCCGTATGTATGGCCTGTGTCGCAATATTACAAGGGTTTACCATTGCGTGACGACTTTCACTGAGCCACAGACATGTCCGCTTTGTTTTTGGCCCGGTTCCGCTGTGCTACACACATTTAACATGGCGGAACAGGTTGAACAGCTCAGCCACGAGCACATCGGGTTGTCCGTCGCTGTCTATTATTGAATGTCTATGTGGAGTTTGTTTCACAAAGCGAGACAATGTCGACATTGTTAACGGACATCTCGCGCAGTACGCCCGCACCGCGGGTGACGTATGTCTGCCTTTGGCCGGCGAACAGGCATTATGCTGTGCCATTATGTCTGGGGATATATGGTTTCCTGACATAGATGATATGCCATACTAGCAATGACCCTAGCAATGACCCGCGTCTGGGTGTGGGTACTGCTGTATTACCCACGGGAAGAGTGGCCTTAGGTTAAGTGGTGACCTAGGCAGACGTTGCCACCGATACATCACCCGCTACCCCCCTCCTGGTCTACCTACACCAAATAGAGTCTGGAAAGGTGCCCCGAGTAGAGCAACACCCTAGACGGCTACCTACTTGGCCTATGCCTAAGGCCGCTATGTGTGTGGTCCCTTGGGCATCGGACTCGAACGTACACGCCTGCCGTGGGTATGTCCAGCATTACCCACATCCAGCCCCAAGGCAGTCAACACAGCATCCATGGGTCCACATGGTGTCCCAGCTGTGTACTCCAGGAACTCTATGGGGAATTTAACCCACACTTAGGACAGCTGTTTAATCTTAGCCTCACCTCAGGATACGCCCGCAAGTAGTAGCACAGGGCCACTGTAGTCACACTCCACATAGATGGTGCCTCCACTGACCCTGGTTATTACCATACCATTAGTTTGACAAGCCTTATCTGCAAAGCCATGGAGATGGATCATAATGGGACACATAGATAAAGACATAGGGGACTCGTGATACTTTGGATACAACCCAGTTTAGCTTGGTCAGAGTCAGATCATGCCCTTTACACGTGTTTCACTTTGTAGAATCAGTCACCAAGGCCATTGCTGAGGGTAAAGCAGTCCATACAGCCTACCTCAACCCGGCAGAGGCCTTCGACACAATACCCCCTCGGGTATGATTGATAAACCCGTCATCTTGAATGTAAATCCATACATCGCCATATGGGTTGCAAACTGGCTAAGTCACAGAACACACATGGCCATAGTTGCTGGCGCCATGTCATACTCACAGCCAGTCACAGGTGGTGTCCCATGGGCTCAGTCCTGGGTCCACTATTTCCAGCATCTACGCTTCCAATGTACACGCATACACAGGGGGTTATGGTGACAATGTTTGCAGATGACTGCAAACCGGGTGCCAAAGTCAGACACACATCTGACACAGATATCCTTCAGGAGTGCCTCACAGATGTGGATAAGTGGTACCAGAGACATGTCCTACAGCTAAATGCCAGGAAATGCATAGGCATACCCTTCGGGAAGAACAAGGTTACCCCGAGCTACCATATAGGTGGCAATCCACTGAGCACAGAGGGGGTTACCAGTGATCTGGGGACACGTGTTGTTGTTAACCGTTCGTTAGACACACATGTTGCTAACATAGTTAGGTAGACCTTCCACATTGCCCACATCATCATGAAGGGATTCACATCTAGATCAGGGCAGGTCATTGTCCCCTTGTACTCATCACTCAATAGACCTATGATTGGGTACAATGCCCCGTTCAGAATGTATCTGACCCAACACCTGCAGCAGCTGGAAAGGCAGCAACAGTTCTTCGACAAACAGATGCAGGGTCTCAGGTATATGTGTTATACTGACCGACTGAAAGAATTCCAGCTGTATACAGTTGCATACCACTTGCCCAGAGGTGACCCGTGCCTGGCATACAAGGCTATGTCGAACCCAGATCTGATGACTATGCTTCACGTAAATAAGTTAGATCGCTCAGAACCACTAGGGCAGCTGACGACACCTTGACACTGTCATTAATCGAACGTGTTGTTGGGACAGATTCATCACCCAGACACTCACTATGCTGTGGAACAACATCCCAGTACATGTGAGGGCAAGCACCTCGCTGGCCTTGTGTTAGTATTTAGACATGGATGTCTGAATTGATTTATTTAAGTAACCTTCTAAATGAATATTTACATTAGCACATTGTGAATCTTTACATTTCGGTGGTCTATTTTACAGTAGTCATAATCATACGGTTTATGTGTATATATTATGGTTCATTTATATTACTAGGTGTCTGCAGTTCTGTTAATATATTGGCACAATCCGTAGGACATATATATGTATCTTACACAGTCAGACATTTGGAAAACATTTTATGTTGGTTCATCTTTCATATATGTACATATATTTCTATTTTCCGATGAAGACTGTACCTTCAAGCAATGTCTGATGTCCTCACTGTGTGGGATCTGTAACCCAAGTAAGGTTTGTTCGCTTGTCTGCCTTTAAGGCATGTAATTAGTACCTAGCACATCTAATGTACTGACCAATTAATGCTTTTAAATGTAGTAGGTTGGACTGCATTGTATGTATTCTGAATAAGTCTGCTTATGAAGCAGACGAAGGGCTCCAATAGACTATGGTGACTGCCTTTAAGTCTTGGTGTGCTCTGAGTCGTCACTGGCGATCCCTACAGTACCTCGCCTTTGCTTTGGACTTCATCGGCTGGTTGTCTGTGTTTGTTGTATGGGGAATGTCAACTGTAGTCCCTATGTGTATTACTTGTGTAATGCCTTACTACGGCAGTGTAATTCCACCGGGTTTGCAGTTATGGGTGCCATCTTAGTCATACGCTTGTCCATCCATGTGAATTGCCTACTGTACACTGGTATAGGGCTGTACACATTGCACACCTGCATTTTGCATTCTCCGGAGTATGGTTTGCATTATTAGCGGAGAGTGACGATGTGTTACGACACGCCCCTCCC
Organism: Protopterus annectens; assembly: GCF_019279795.1. Classification (NCBI taxonomy): domain Eukaryota; kingdom Metazoa; phylum Chordata; order Ceratodontiformes; family Protopteridae; genus Protopterus; species Protopterus annectens. The sequence goes on along the minus strand of NC_056728.1, from coordinate 1,628,170,156 downwards.
ACGGGCGGACAAAGGATTGCCTGCTAAACAACACCGAGGCCAGATTCTACATACCCAGACTCCCTTGACTGCAACAGTGGACAGTACCCATTACACATCCTTCATGTGCGGGACTGTGATGTGGACGCAGCTGAATGGACCCGATACCCTGGGTATTTCTGTGCATGTGTGCTGCATTTCATGGACAGCTATCATCAACATTGAACACGCTTGCGTGCATATGTGTACCTGTGACGTGGTGACGACAATGAGATCACGTGAGTAATGCAGGAAGCTAGCAGGCATTCTCTGAACAGAATTTTTGGGTCCTACAATGGACAACGATGTGCATATGTCAAGTTAGATGTTGCTGGACTGTGTCCACCTGCCCAGTGCTTTTCACTGCTGGTGTATGTTCCCCAATCGCGGATGTCTGTTTGACTACCCATTCCACATGGTGCTACATAACCAGGTGATTTAGTACTGTGAACAAATGACATACATCCAAAGATGCTGGTTAGCAACTGCTTCATATAAACCTCAGACATCCCAATGGGACATATCCGTCACTGTATTTCCAATATAACACCAGCCGAACATGTGAATTACCTATGTATTCATTTAACCATGTTGTCTTCGTAGGTGGGAATGCCATAGTTTACATATCCTACGTGACGTGTGTGTGCCATTAGTATGTGTTCCACAGGTCGCACATCTGTTCCGCTGTACGGTAGCGGGTGCTCCTCATTCTGTTGCTGGCAGATTGAGTGCTGTGTACGCCGGTGTTGGCACGACGGTCCGGCTTTGTATGTGGAATGTCAACTGTAGTCCCTATGTGTATTTCCTGTGTTATGCCTTACCGCGGCTATGTCATTTACCCGGTTTGCAGTTGTGGGTGCCATCCTGGCCATACGGGTGTCCATCCATGACAATTGCCTACTGGACACTAGTATAGGGCTATACACATTCCACACCTACATTTAGCATTCTCCCGTGTATGGTTTGCATTATTAGCGGAGAGTAAGGCAGGTGCTACGACACATCCTCCCACGGGCGGAGAAAGGATTGCCTGCGAAACAACACCGAGCACAGAGTCTACATACCCAGAATCCCTTGACTGCAACAATTGACAGTACCCATTACACATCCGTCATGTGTGCGGGACTGTGATGTGGACGCAGTTCTATGGACCCGTACCCTGGGTATTTCTGTGCATCTGTGCTGCATTACATGGACAGCTATCAGCAACATTAAACACGCTATGTGCATATGTGTACCTGTGACTACAATGAGTTCAGTTAGTTGATTAAATAAGGCGGCATTCCTGTCTTTAGACAAATTTTTGGGTCCTACAATGGACACCACTGTGCATATGTAAAGTGTAGAGCTTGTCGGACTGTGTCCTTGTGAGCACTGGGTTTCACTGATACTGTGTGTTCAGGAATCACGGATGTCTGTTTGACCACCCATTCCACATGGTGCTACATAACCAGGTGATCTAGTACTGTGGACAAATGACATACATCCAAAGATGCTGGTTAGCAAATGCTCCATATAAACCGCAGACGTCCCAATGGGACATATCCGTCACTGTATTTCCAATATAACACCACCGAACATGTTGATTACCTATGTATTCATTTAACCATGTTGTCTTCATAGGTGGGAATGCCATAGTTTACATATACTACTTGACGTTGTGTGTGTGCCATTAGTATGTGTTCCACAGGTCGCACATCTGTTCCGCTGTACGGTAGCGGGTGCTCCTCAGTCTGTTGCTGGCAGATTGAGTGCTGTGTACGCCGGTGTTGGCACAACGGTCCGGCTTTGTATGTGGAATGTCAACTGTAGTCCCTATGTGTATTTCCTGTGTTATGCCTTACCGCTGCTATGTCATTTACCCGGTTTGCAGTTGTGGGTGCCATCCTGGCCATACGGGTGTCCATCCATGACAATTGCCTACTGGACACTAGTATAGGGCTGTACACATTCCACACCTACATTTAGCATTCTCCGGAGTATGGTTTGCATTATTAGCGGAGAGTAAGGCAGGTGCTACGCACACATCCTCCCACGGGCGGAGAAAGGATTGCCTGCGAAACAACACCAAGCACAGAGTCTACATACCCAGAATCCCTTGACTGCAACAATTGACAGTACCCATTACACATCCGTCATGTGTGCGGGACTGTGATGTGGACGCAGTTCTATGGACCCGTACCCTGGGTATTTCTGTGCATCTGTGCTGCATTACATGGACAGCTATCAGCAACATTAAACACGCTATGTGCATATGTGTACCTGTGACGACAATGAGTTCAGTTAAGGATGAAAGAAGGCGGCATTCCTGTCTTTAGACAAATTTTTGGGTCCTACAATGGACACCACTGTGCATATGTAAAGTTTAGAGCTTGTCGGACTGTGTCCTTGTGAGCAGTGGGTTTCACTGATACTGTGTGTTCAGCAATCGCGGATGTCTGTTGGACTACCCATTCCACATGGTGCTACATAACCAGGTGATCTAGTACTGTGGACAAATGACATACATCCAAAGATGCTGGTTAGCAACTGCTTCATATAAACCGCAGACATCCCAATGGGACATATCCGGCACTGTATTTGCAATAGAACACCACGCGAACATGTTGAGTACCTATGTATTCATTTAACCATGTTGTCTTCATAGGTGGGAATGCCATAGTTTACATATCCTACGTGACGTTGTGTGTGTGTCATAAGTATGTGTTTCACAGGTCGCACATCTGTTCCGCTGTATGGTAGCGTGTGCTCCTCAGTCTGTTGCTGGCAGATTGAGTGCTGTGTACGCCGGTGTTGGCACAGCGGTCCGACTTTGTATGTGGAATGTCAACTGCAGTCCCTATGTGTATTTCCTGTGTTATGCCTTACCGCCGTTGTGTAATTTTCCCCGGTTTGCGGTTGTGGGTGGCATCTTGGGCATACGGTTGTCCATCCATGACAATTGCCTACTGGACACTAGTATAGGGCTGTACACATTTCACACCTGCATTTAGCATTCTCCAGTGGATGGTTTGCATCATTAGCGGATAGTATGGCAGGTGCTACACACATCCCTCCCACGGGCGGGACAAAGGATTGGCCAAGCAACACCGGCCCAGAGTCTACATACCCAGAATCCCTTGACTGCAACAATCGACAGTGCCCATTACACATCCTTCATGTGTGCAGGACTGTGATGTGTACGCAGTTCTATGGACTCGTACCCTGGGTATTTCTGTGCATCTGTGCTGCATTACATGGACAGCTATCATCAACATTGAACACGCTTGCAGTGCATATGTGTACCTGTGACGACAATGGGTTCAGGTACGTATTGAAAGAAGACGTGAATCTGGTGTGATGTCAATTTTTGGGTCCAGCAATGGACACCACTGTGCATATTTAAAGTGTAGAGCTTGTCGGACTGTGTCCTTGTGAGCAGTGGGTTTCACTGATGCTGTGTGTTCAGCAATCGCGGATGTGTGCTTGACTACCCATACTGTGTTGTGCTACAGGAACCATGTCTTCCGACACCAGAAACCAATGCTATACATCCAATGTTGCAGGTTAACAACCACTTTCATACCATACCCAGAGGTCACGATTGGGAGGTATTGCCACTTTATTATCGGAACAACACCCCCAGACTGTGTACATCATGGGAACTTTAGGCCAGTCTTACCGCCATTTCCAATTGTAATTAGCAGACACGTGTCAATACATGTATGATAACACATATTGTCATGCAGAAGTTGATCTATGTTATTTGGACATTGGCTTCTGCTTTTGGCATCCGTTGCTGTGAGTGTTGCCAGTTACCATACACATTGCTTGCTCAGAGGCAGACTACACAATTCTGCGCACTACTGTGGTCTCCTTTAAGGACCCTGAGCCAGTGGTCGATGGTACGGCAGCCACTGCATCAATCACATTTGCCATCTACCAGTACCTACAGGACTGCATGAGCCAGTCATTCACTTACCCAACTGTGGTTCACTGTACCAATGCCAAGCATCCACTGTGGTGTACCCCAGCCATACACAAAATGTACAACACGAGGAGGTGGCTACTACAAGGTGGAGCAGACACCTTGTGAGGTATGACACCCTTGGTCATCATATGTGTAGACTTACACACTGTCATGAAATAGTCCAGGGCACATTCCACAGATATACCTACATGGACCTGGCTAACAATCATACCACCTTCAGTTGCTATGCTCGACACCTGGGAGCTCACTCCCACATATGCTCTGACTGGGTTCACATAGAGGTGGGGTTTACTCAACATACACACATTGCCAACATACAGGCTGACAAGTCCAGTGAGGACATCTCCACACCCTCCCCCACACATGAGGAGATGTGTGTACCAGTGGTTTGTGGTCACCAAATGTTCTGTGACACACAGGTGGGACATGCTCTCTCCAGGGTAGTGGACATAGCATCCATGAGACCAGCTGGTGACCCCGCTGTGTACTCCACTATCTCGGTTATGAATTGGACCCACAGTTAGGACAGCTATTTCTTTGTAGCCTCACCTCAGGTAGGGTACCCAGGTTGTGTCACATGGCAACTGTAGTCCCACGGCACAAGGCCAATACCTCCACTGAGGCTGGTTATTACTGTCCCATTACCCTGAGGAGACCTATCTGCAAAGACATGGGGAGGGATCATACTGTGGCTCGTACATGACTGCATAGGGGACATACTTACTTTGCCTCACACACGGTTTGTCTTGTTCAGGAGCGGTTCATGCCTTTAAAGCATGGTTGACATTTTCGACAGTCGCCGAGGCCACTGATGGGGTGTTGCAGTCCATACAGCCTACCTCGACCTGGCAAAGCCCTTCATCACATTACCGCCCTCAGGTATCGTTGATAAACCCATTGGCTGGGATGTGAACACGCACATCACAGAATGTGTTGTAAACTGTCTATGTGACACAACCCACACGGTCATAGTTGCTGGCAGCATATCAGACCTACTGCCTGTCACAAGTGGTGTCCCATGGGGCCCTTCCATGTCTGCACTCCTGTCATACACCTACATTTTCACGGTACAGGCACACACAGGGGTGCTATGGGCAACAGTGTTTGTAGATGACTGCAAAACAGGTGCCATAGTGGGACAGACATCTGACACAGATATCCTTCAAGGGGCCTCCCAGGTATGCATATCTGCTGTCAGGGACATGTCCCACAGCTAAATGCAACGTCATGCAACATCATACCTGTGGAGAACTACTAGGTCACCCCTGTCCAGCATATAGGTGGCTGTCCACTCAGCACAGCGCTCATTACCACGAATCAGGGGACAGTGTTTGACTGTCACCATTCATTCCACACACACGGTGCTATCGTGGTTGTGTGGGTCTTCTACATTGCCCACCTGTTGGTGCAGGGATTCACATCTACATCAGGCTAGGTCATTGTCTCCTTGTACCCATTACGTGTTACACCTATGATCTACTACATTGCCCCATTCAGACTGTATCTGACCATACACCTACAGCAGCTGGGAAGCCCACATAGGTTGATTGTTGTACAGATGCAGGATGACACCATTTTGTGTAATGCTGCCCCACATGTAGGACCCCTGCCACATCACGCCACATACCTGCTGTTTAGTGTTGACCTGTGCCTGACATACAAGGCCATGTCAACCCATATGTCATGTGTATGCTTCACCTACTGTATCCGCATCCCTCAGAATCACTAGGGCAGGTGACATTTACCTTGTCACGGTCATTAATGTTATGTGTTTGGGTGACACATATATCACCCAGACACTCATTATGCTGTGGATCTACATCACAGTACATGTGAGACAGACATCCTTCCTAGCCTTGTTCGCAGCTATGTTGTCCATTGGATGGAGAATTGCAGGTATAGGCCAGGGATTACATCATTATCACTGCTTGACGGAGATACAGCAATATCATGGGTATTTCATCTGAAGCACAGAAGGTTGGCAAAGTCATCCTAACTATGGTGTAGTATTATGGCTGGGCCTGGGACGATGGCCTACCCTGTACCTATGGACGTGTGAACCTATATTCATAGTTTGTCACATGTACAATTGTCTATCCACTATAGTCTTTCGCCACTGTATATTTCTGTGGCACATGATTGTCCTCTGTATTACATGCAGGTATGCTGTGTACGTTGCACATACGACACAGTTGATGACAGTGTATCTGTGTCCCTAACACTGTGATACTGAGGACTACCACACATCCTTCACAGCATTACATGCATATGTCCATTCTATTCTTCTTTGGCCTATGGGGGCGGTGTTAAGGCAAACATTACTCAAGTCCCTGTTTGTGCATGCTTCATGTTGGTGTTTGACCAGGCTCCGCTGCAGTCATGTGTTGGACAGTAGTGTGTCTGTGTGTTTGCCATGTGTTTTATTGCCAGTACATCTGTGGGAGGTGTAGTTGGCACATGTTCCTCTTTGCAGGGACACCCATCCTGGGGTTTGTGTCATGCATCTGCACTTGGCACGTGCCATATGTCCTGTACTATTCCCACAGTCGTGTATGCCTTCATGCACTACTACTGCGTGTTACTGGCTGTGTGTATGTGGTACACATGGACATTGTGATGTTTGGCTTGACCTATTCCCATGCTAGAACGTAAACATCTGTCAATTAAGTCTTTTAAATCAAACTGTAACACTCATTCGTATTTTCAAAATGACACTCATTAACACAGGAAGCTGGGATTAATAACATTTTACTACTGTGCAGCAGGAGGCAAAGGAGTATGCAGTAAAAGTTTAGACATTTGTTCAACTCTATACATGTTACATCTGTATGAGCATTCTGTATACTATCATCTTTTGCACACATTAATGATGTGGTCAGTCACAAGGCATTTACATTGCTAGAGTACAGAACATTGTATTCCTACAACAGTGCTCAGGTAATGCTTATTACATGTTTTCCCATGAGGATAGCCCAACCTTGCGAGCCACATATTCAGTTAGACTGTACTTTGGTAAATTCTGCTCTGTCACGGTTCCAACACTGTTCATATCCAGTCCTCACTCCGTGTCCTACTAGGTTCCTGTGTCTCTCTGCTGAGCAGCTGTACTCTGTGTTACAGCTCACAAGCCTATCCTCCTCAGTGGAAGGATGACAGATATACCTGTACATACATGTATTATTCTGTAACCGAGCAGATGAGTAATGCTGACTGACATACACCTGCTGCACTGGTTACTGCTAGGGTTAGAGTTCAATCACACTGCAGCTACACTACAAGCAATTACATGCATGAGAAGCTGTACTGCTATATTGTCAGGTAGAATAATATGCATTATACACTATTTGCTTCTAAAGTTGCACGTCATATCTATGTTTAAATATGTATTTTGCTAACATTCTCCCTCCTTTGATTGCTTCTACTCTATCCAGAAACATATACAACATTATTTCATTCCCTAGCGCCTTCCTCTGTGGAACGTTTAACTAGGCAAGTAATTTGCTGTACATTGCAAGTAGGATTGCATTTTCTATTGCCAAATACCACTACAGGTCTTGATACATAGTCTCGGTACAGGTATGTCGCCAGAGTCCCTGACTAATACTTACATGCACAGTATCCCGCACTAGACACATGCTCCCAATATGAGCAGAACAACACAAATGGCAATCATGATATTCAGTATGACTGACCCCATCCACCCAATGGTTTGTGGAAATGGTTCGGCAGTGGGTTTGGGCCTGGTTCCGCCATGGATGACACCTGCTATATTACCTGTAGGTGGGCGTTGCTTTTGGTCTCTTCATGTGGTAGTTGGACACAGCGATCTTCTTCAGTAAGCGCAAGACGCACTCAATTCTCAGCGCCACGGTGCAGTCGCACTATTACATTTTGTGACACAACAGTTCTCATTGCATCCAGTTCATCAGTCACATGTTCAGGAGCGGGAAGTCACATTCATCCTTCCTCCGACAGGTTTTGATAACTTCCTCTGTTCCCTGATTGATTTCACTACTCCAGAAGCTGGGGGTGTTCCAGCCCAGGTTGTGACGCTGTCACCAAGTCCATATGAATCGATATTCCTTTATCTCTTGCAGAAGACTGACATGTCAGAACAGCTTCCATTTCACCCACTGGATTAGTAGGTTTCTCGACTGTGTTCCCAGTTCTTCGAGCTATATGTGTTATAGTTCGCTTCGCACCCACAGGCAATTGTACAGTATGTCATGTGACTGGAGCCAGATAACCCAAATAACAACTGCCGGACCAATTCCCAGGTAACCATTGATATGCTTATTTCCCACAAACAACATAACAATATTCTACTTTAATACTGATGCGGGTTACCTCTGCATGTAACAAATTCCTGTCTCTAACAGAGGACTGTTTATACAATTCAGGATGTTTCTGCACATCCTTCAACATTGTTCTCATGATGTTTCAATACAAATTAGGAATGGTGCTACAAGTAGTACTGTGATCTTTGGCTGTTATATGACATTCGTAAGACACAGTTATGTTACAAATACTCCCACCAACTGAAACTGTATCATGTTTATGATAACATACAATTCCTTTTTGTGTAACAGGTAAGTACATTGCCACGTTGTCCTGTGATCTCACAGAACCTGTATCAAAGTGTAGATATTCACAAGTCTCAATCTATCCCCAAGGGGACAACATGCATCGGAAGTCCTCCATATGATGTAGGTATGGCAGTACAAACACAGCAATTTAATGTGTTCCTAGTCTCTATATGCACACGCATCATGCCTAGGTATCTGTTGAAGTGTGGAAGACACTCTGTGGCCAGTTCATCACGTATCAGTATTTGTATCCGTGTAGTTATATGCAGGTAAGGTCCCGGAAATTGTAACGTAAACACAAACATGGTTAATAGGTGTATAATCATTAGGACAGCAAACATAAATGTCTTTGGGGTTGCTTTGTATTGTTATACAGTCTTCGCCGGGTGATTCGGCTCTTTGGTATATCAGCTACAAGATGTCAATCAGACTTGATATCCTTTACCAGTTTGAGAAATGTGAGGTGGACCCAGGACGACCTCTCTGCAAACTTTACTGCGGTAGGCGTTGCCAACAGTACCCGTACAGACATTCGCACTGTCCACTTGGCAATAATGTTCTTTGGATAACAGTGACATACACACAGGATACTGGTGTCAGCTATGCTTCCGTCTTCGCTTGCTCTTATCTGTAACAGACTTTAACTGAAGAACAGTGTTTCTAGTTAACAATCCTCTCATGTCACCTACTACTGAGTCATCGACCTGCTCTGCAGGCATGACAGCTTTCCACTCTGGCACATGATATGCCATTCCACATACTACTTCAAGTGGGTGCAGCACTTTACATTTGGAACTGTTGTCATGCTCAGCAATGCTAGAGGTAGACAGCTCATGTAACTCGTCTGGATGTCACCCACCAAACTCCTCTACTTATTTCTCGATCCCATTCTACGGCGCCAGCAGTCGTGCTGAGTGTGGGTTGTACATGCAATTGACATTCATGGTAATACGAAGTAATCCCCCAGGTAGCGTGATTGTCTGGTTAACTACATGTGTTCTATTGTCACTGTAGCTTCTTTACAGCATGCCAGATCTAGGGATACTTTATTTTACTGGCACCTTTGCCACTGCTGCTGCATCCGGATTAATGGTTGGGAATGCTTCTACCCATTTTGATTATATATATGTGTAATCGCTAAACAGTATTTGTTCCCTTCACATTTATGCAGATGTATGAACTCCATACAAATAGTACGGAACGGTTATGGTGGTGTAGGTAAACTCACTCCTTTCGGTTTAAATACTCCCTGTGCATGATATCTACGGCAAACGTGACACGCTGCTCATGAGGTTTGTATGTGGTTCGTAATTCCGTATGTTAGGGGTATTCTGTTAACCAAATGTACCATCCCCCCTGTTGAGACATGTCTCTACCCATGGCTCCACAAAGCCGCATATCTGAATATATTAGACGTTAATATTGGCTTTCTCACTGTGGATATGTGCAGTCCGTGTTCAAGGATTGCTCCTCGTCATAACCACGTCGGCTTTTCTGCTTTCGTAGTTGCTGTTTGCATTGTTTGTACAGTTTCTACATCTAAACTGTCTGAGGTTTGTCATTCCTCATTCACACAGACACTTTCCAACTGTGACGCTGCTTGTTTTGCAGGTGCATGAGCTCATGCCTCAACTTTCCTACTGTTATCCTGTTGCTTTCTATGCCCTGCACATTTACAATTACCTACTTCAGTGGGTAACTGCATGTAGTCTAATGCATTCAAGTTCATATGCGCATGATTAATCGGTTTACCGTGGATGTTATCATTCCCCTATTCTTCCACTGCTGCTCATAAACATGCACTGCACAGACAACAGAATGACTATCGACATATGTCCACACATCAGTTTTCCGCTACAGTACAAGCACGTGTTAAAGCTATCTATTCTGCTGCTTGAGCAGACACGTTATGCTGCAGGGTTTGGCCGCCTACAATGTCATTATCAATAACTACTGCATAAACTACTTCATTCGCTCCTGTAGGACTCTGTCTACATGATCCGTACACATTAACTGTCACCTCTGCATCATCTAAGGGTATATCAGTGATATCATGTCTGTGTGTAGTTATTTAATCCATTTCAGATAGGCAACTGTGTGGTGTGCCATACACAGGTGTCGGACGTGACGCTGATAGGTTTCATGTTGTACAACGTTCAATCACCATGTGAGGTTGACTCAGTGGTATGGTCAAACATGACAAATGTCTAGCACGGGTCAGGAATGCTATCTTCTCTTGCAGCAGACTGATCGCAACTGCATGAGACATTCTCACAGTGAGAGGGTGGTCTAGTAACATTACGGCCGGGCCTGTACTGCCATGGGTGCTACAACAACTGCTCTGTACACAATGTGGCACTGACCATGCCACAGTGTCCAACTGCAATGAGTAGTCAGCTATTTAGCGTTGCTTACTTCCCTGCTGTTGCATCAAGACTGACGGCATATATCTCCGCTTACAATCTACGGTCTGACAACATGTGTTATGATTATTCACGAGACCTACTACAGCTGTTGAGGCTATCAATCGTTCTAGTCTGCAGAACGCTGTTTCTGCTACTGTAATCCGTGTACTATGTGTTGTGCTGCCATAGGTGTATTAAAGGTTAAGGCAAACAATACAGCGGATTCCACAGCATTGTTTGGTATCCAGATTTAACAAGTGTTAGTCGGCCCAGACAGGACATCATTCCCTTCTTGTTAGTTGGCTTGGGTGCTTATTATATTGCTACCTTCCTATCGCCATGTGATGTTCTACCCTACTTGGATACCAGATATGCCAGGTAATTGACCTGTATTCTCTGTAGTTGCAATTTATGCTTGCTTACTTTATGTCCCTGTTCTGCTGATTATCTCAATAATGCTATTGTATCTTCCATACATTGCTGCTGGGTAGGGGCCGCAAGCAGAATATCATCCAAATAAAGTAGAACTTGACTGGCCCCGGGTGGAGTTAACACCGAATGTAGCTAGCCATCCCCTGTGAGAATATCGTTGTACTTTCACAGTAGCCCCGCGATAGCCGGGTATGGCTGTATCTGTCACCCTGACTGTACATGCAAAGCAATACGGACTATGTGGATGTATAGGTATTGCAAAGTAAGCATAGCTTATATGTACCACGGTAAGATACTTCTGTGGCATGTTCATAGCATTGAATATAGTGTGTGGGTCTGGCACCAACGCTACCCTAAGTATTCTTACATGATTTACAGCTTGTACATACTGTACCATCCGCCATTCCCTTTGGTTTCCGATCAGGAGATACAGCGGTAGTGCATGGCGCATAGCGCTCACTTTGTGGATGGGGAATTCTCTATGACTTTACAGATATCTTCTGGTGTCCACGGTCTATACGCCACGGGGTTGGGTCCTGGCCTTCCTGTCCTGCATGAGGGTTCGGTACTTCAATTAATTGACAGATATCCTCACTCTGTTTTAGTACTGTGTTCTTACCGGGTGTCCCTAGGTATGTTACGTGTTCGGGATGTGGTTTCAATAGCTTCTATTACATTTGTTCGTTGTGCTACCTCTGTTGCCACAGGATAACGTGTGGGGACTAGCCTGCCCTCCCGCTAATATCCTGGATGTGGTATCGGAGGTGGTAGGGGTTGTGGGGGCTATCGGTACTACTGTATTATGATCTTCTCTGTGTATGTATGATGCTTAGCCATTTGTAGTGTTCTATTCCCTTCGGTACACTACCTCAGTCCACCGATGTGCATGACGGATACCCAATTGTCGCTGTTTTGTCGCCTGCACATCTTAGGGCTGCCACCTTTTCCAATGCACAATGTGGGACATTAGTGTTCTGAACGTGTAATTTGCCTGGAAAATGCATACCCACGGCCAGTACATAGGACAGGAATTCACGGTTTGCCAGGAGAGCGACCAATTGTTGTAGCATTTCAGTTGCTTATTCTGTTTATTATTATATTTTGCTGTTCCACATACAAATTTACTGTTTTATGCTACCATTTTGATATATATCTGGGAAATGTTTGTCCTGAGATATCAGGACATTTGACATTTGTTCGGTTTGTTTACAGGACACGGCTGGCCAGAGAGGGACTATCCCTCTCAGGGTGGAACAGGTGTTTACCTTGGAACATATGCATCAAATTTTCAGGGATTACAATGTTTCAGTAACGATATTTTGCGTAATATACCATCAATGTCATATTTATTACCCCATTTTGCTGCGTAACTCACATTATGTGCTCTCTGCGATTGCATATTCTTCACGTCACCCGCCAAACGCGGATCACATGATCTGTTGCTTCAATAATCTCCCATATCCTCTACACGACTGCTACGCATCTTCTGTCATAACACGTGGTGTCTCCTTCCCTGTATCCACTGTAGTGTCTACAATCACTATTTACTCTGCTGTGTGTTCCCCTGACCTATGTTCAGATTTAACAGTATGTGGGTAGGTCTTCACCGATATCACTACTGTTAACAGAAACACAATGTAGTCTGGTCCCTGATCTACAATAGACACAAAAGGCAAACACTCCTTACCTGGGCCTCCTGTTTAAGGCTGCACGTTTTCTTCTTGGGATCCAGTTTCCCGCTTTTCAGCCACAGATCAGACAGTAAACAGCCTCTTTACACACAACAATTCAGTCGGAGGTCTTTTCATTCAAGAAGAACCATTTATGCATATTCTCCAGCTGCATATGTCTAACCAGCCATGTACTCTGACCTGTAGCTTACCAAGGGAATTCGGATTACAAGGATCACAATGTGAAATAAGTTGTTAAAACCAGACTGTAGTTATCAGTAGGCTTTTCTAAGTGACAGCCGATAACACAGGAGGCTCGGGTTCGAAAGTTTTAGTAGTGTACACAGGCAGGCTAAATAATATACAGTCCAAGTATGAGAGTTTTGTCTGACTCTATACAGTAAGCAGTTTCTTTATATAGTGTTTACAATCAGCTTTTGCCCACCTTACTGACGTGGTCGGTCACAGGGCATTTCCATCACTATGGTCCGCAATAGTCTATACATACGTGGGTGCTGGGGTCGTGCTTTTAAAATGTTTTCCCATGGGAATAACACAGCCTTGCAAGGCACCTTGTACATTACAGTATCCTTTTGTGATTGTAGCTGTTTCAAGGACCCTAGACTGTTACGATACAGTGGACAGTTAATTTCTTAATACGTTGCTTTGTCTCTCTGGTAAGGAGTTGTACTGCTATCTTCGATAGAGCTCACAAGGCCATCCTCCTCTGGGGAAGGAGTGCTGTTATGCATGTACATACATTTATTGTTCTGTAACCCAGCAAATAATTAATGATGACAGACATGAGCCTGCTGTACTGCTTACTGCCAGGTTCAGAATTCCATCACAGTACAGCTTAGCTTCACCAATTACATGCAGGCTTAGTTCTACTGCCATATTGTACGGTACAATTCAATGCATTATATAGTATTTCGAGTGTAAACTGGAACTTCATATGTGTTTCTATATATTTTACTTAACAACATCCATCCGCCATATGCATGTTGTTCCGCCCTTTACCTTGACCGTGTGTATTTGTCCGTCCAGCTACGCTTAATCTCCACATGTGATGTCCCAGCTTCCCTTCTTTGCCTGTAGCACCCTGTTAGGACGCCCTGTTTGGTAGGCACCTGTTCCGCTATATGTGATCGACTTCACTGCATAGATAATCATCGATGCGGTGGTCCAACGACCGACTTGTCCACATGGGTACAGTTATGTGCACCGTGTCGTATGCAAACCTAGATGGTTTGGACGGGTACATACTACATGCGGATGTACACATTCTGCTGACACATTCACATGCAGCCATTTACATATCTGTACCTGCGGTGGGTTGGTGACATGTGGGTAATGATTTGCCCGCTGGCATTGCCTAACACAAACATCTTACCACAGTTCAGGTATGCACATTGTGTGTGGTTGTATAGCTGCACACGGATGCTAGCAGGTTTGGGTGCAGAGGTATACATGGGTGGGACTGACATGTACAATGAGGCTATTGTGTAGTACATCCGAATGCATGGGTTCTGCTTCTGGATATTACACTTCATCATACACCATCCAGTGTATGCAACAGAGACGTTGCTGGGTGTGGGATATGTTGCTATGCACATGTTTGCCTGTGTTTGAGGTATCTTGCTTCCTTACTGTTGTTATGTCAGCACAGCTACCCGGCTATGTACTGTCACTACTGCTTGTGACCATTATGGTTGGCACCTTTTCCAATGCCCATAGTGGGGCATGTTATGTGGAAACTTCGAATTTGCAGGACTACACATACCCACGGCTAGTGCAGTTGACAGAACTTCACTTGTTTGCCATACTATGTTTATTCTGTAAGCATTTGGGTTCCTTATTTATGTTCTTATGCCATGTCTGTGTTTCATATAGTAATGTATATGTTTTATGCTACTATTACATGTATATTACGTGAATTTTCTTGACAGGGATCGGAGGTCATTTTCCATTTTACGATTGTTGCAGGGACACAACTGTCCAATCAGGGACTGTCCATGGCACATTGGGACAGCAGGTAACCCTGGTGACCATGGCCATGTCGCTACTGGGGTTTCCACCTTTTCCAGTTTCCGATCTGGGATATTTCCGGGACTCACATCTGACTTTACAGGCCGACACATACAAACGGTCACTATATAGCATAGAACTTCACTTGTTTGCCTAAATAATAAGCTTATTGTTGTGGCAATTTGCTTGCTTATTCTGTTTCTTGTGTCATTTAGGTATTTCTGTTACAGACATGACCAATTCATGCTACCATTACATTAAATACGGTATATCATTGTGTCCTACAATCGTAGCACATCAGCCATTTCTAATACTTTTTTTCGGGACACAACTGGCCATAGAGAGACTGCCACAACCAAAGTGGGACAGGTGGTGACCTTAGTCGCTGCTCCTATGTCGGTGCGGCGCTGACATGCGGCTGTACACCTTCTCTGAGTGTAAACACTGACGGTGCATTGCGGGACGAACGCGGTCTTATGCGTATCCTTTGCTCCTTGGACGGGTACACTTATGCCTTCGTGGCTTCTATTTGCTTCTCCGCTAATTTGGGACGGGACTATGTTGCATACTGTACGTGCGTTTCATTCTGCACAGGACCTGGCTGCTGCCATTACTATTGTGGGCGGACCGTGGCTGTCAGCACATTAGGTTGCTCACCTCATGCCGGCTTAGACACGCCTCCAGACGCATCCTACCTGGGCTCGCTCACGTACACTACGCACGTGTCTGTGATTCCGGTGCACTCTCATTAATATGTATATGGCGCTACTGCGCCGGCTATTCCATGCACCGCCGGCGCAGGCCTTACGCCGGCCTTGCGCTGAGCTTCATGAATCCCGGGGAATATCTAATTACTGTTTTATCACCATTGCACAAGTAATTTTCACACTATAGTGATTTGCATACCAACCTGGTCCCGTAGTGCCTAATACCCTTCTTATTTCCTGGGATATAGCTCCCTTGGAACAATCAGCATATCCTCAATACACATTAATGCCGAAAACATACACAGACAAATACAGACTTGTATGCATGTTTACAATATGGCATTTTGAAGTAAATAAATCTTTAAATGTATCTTCTTTGCACTTCTGGAACCCCAGCATCTGCTTTGCAGGTAATATTAAAAATGCCACATGGTAAATAATGAATAGTGCATCTTATGGTCACCATTAACTAAAAAAATCTTAGAACAATTAAGAATTAATGGTAAAATGACATTAAATAATGTATATCTAATGCTGACCTGCAACATTATGACCAGAAGCACTTAAATATCATGCTATAAATGCTAAAAAAGGGTGGCAATATATAATGTATCCCATGCTCATGTGGGGAGGAGCCTTTATGGGCTCAGGGAGGTAGAAATATGCCTGAAGAGAAGGTGACTGTCTTTTTGTACATGAAAATATTAAGGTGCTGAACTTGTTTAACTGTGACGTTAGAATTTCTGCAACTTACTGTTATGCCCAAAGGGCTGAAGTTTATTCCATGTCTTTTACCCAAATTAGAAGACATATTAATTAGTTTGGTCGCAATTTCATGTTCTACAAGACAATTAGAATGAAACATGTTTGTTTTGTCAGCAAAAGATATTTTGGACAAAGTGACTCAGTAAATGGCGACAGTTTATTAATTGCTTCTGCCTTTGTTTAACTTCTCCAAATAAACATTTTTAAATACTGTGACAGAAACAAACTCCGTTTGTAAGTCACCTTGAGATTCCTGATGAATTTATTTTAAAAACAGATGCCAACAGTAGTTTGAAATGCATTAAACACAATACTAGTTCAAAGTACAATGGTTATCAATGTTTCACATATCCACTTGTGAATCAAATCACTGCATTTTTATTCTCTAACTAATTAAATAATGAATTGTAGAAAATATGTGCTACTGACATTAACAAAGCCTCTTTATACATAGGTTCATAGGTTCATAGGTAGGTGCTAGGCTATCTGCCTGAAGACTTTTATAAGCCTAGCCAGAATGTGTTGTCTTTCTCCGCCCCCTTAGATTAGTTCCCTGTGCCTCTGTCCAGCAGAGCCACTGAAGTGATCCCCGGGGTAAATTTTCTGTTTCCCATCCACTTGTCAAGGTTTCTTTTGAAGAGTGTTAGCAAGGAGCTCTGCCTAATGTAGACTAGAATATTGTTCCAAAGCATGGGAAGTCTCTGGGACAGGAATCTATCCCTCCAGCACATCCTATTTATTGTTGTGGTGAGGTTTACATCCCAGGCGTGGCTCAAGGGGATAAGGTTTTCTTTAGATGGAGCATGTCCATCAATTCTGGGTTGGACATAGCCTTGTATGTCAGGCAGAGATCACCTCTGAGTAGGCGGTATGCAACCGAGTACAGCTGGAGTTTCTTCAGTCGAGCTGCATAGGGCATCTGTTTGAGGCCAGTGATCGTCTTGGTGAGGTACTTGGTGAGGTACTTCTGTGGTCTTTCCAGCTGTTGCAAGTGTCTTGTAAGGTACATCCCAAATGGGGCATTGTACTCTATGATGGGTCTG
This sequence comes from Protopterus annectens, assembly GCF_019279795.1. Taxonomy (NCBI): domain Eukaryota; kingdom Metazoa; phylum Chordata; order Ceratodontiformes; family Protopteridae; genus Protopterus; species Protopterus annectens. Next base: position 1,628,152,532 of record NC_056728.1, on the reverse strand, counting down.
ATGAGTGATGAGTAGAGGGGCACAATAACCTCTTTTGATCTGGATGCGAACCTTTTCATATTAGAAACTATTTAATTTAGAAAATATTAAAGGAACTTTAGGAATTGAAGGTTCAGATAGACAAATATAAAGCATATAAAAGGGGCAATGCATCTTCACTGAACAGGTCTGACTATGTTAAGATGTGCAATTCTATTTTAAGCAATACATTTTGATCGGGCATTTTGTCAAAATCCAGTTAGTGCATTCAATAATGACTGACATGCACTTTTACATAAGAGTAAAAGATTAGATTTTCTTAATGAGAAGAATGCCAGACAATACTGCATTCTATACTCGAGGATGTCTATTTTTGTATGGTCTCCCAAAAATTCAGCAGGGGGCTTGTTTCAGAGCAGTGCTCTCACGAGATACATGCCCCCTGCACACTAGAATTGCCGTACGGCAATGTAAAACAAGCGAGAATGCTCGTAAAACACCCAATCTGTCAGAGTAAAGAATCTGTACAAAGCCATAAGGGACAATCGTCCCACAAAGACATAAACTTGATAGAATAACAGGTTTAGCATAAGCACATAGTGCACACCTCCTAACCTGTAAGAGTAAGCAATATGTACAAAGTCATAAGAGACAATCATCCCAAAAAACCATAAACTTGATAGAATAACAGGTTTAGCATAAGCACATAGTGCACACCTCCTGACCCATCAGAGTAAGCAATCTGTACAAAGCCATAAGGGACAATCATCCCACAAAGCCATAAACTTGATAGAATAACAGGTTTAGCATAAGCACATAGCCCACACCTCCCAACCCATCAGAGTAAGCAATCTGTACAAAGCCATAAGGGACAATCATCCTACAAAGCCATAAACTTAATAGAATAACAGGTTTAGCATAAGCACACAGCGCACACCTCCCAACACATCAGAGTAAGCAATTTGTACAAAGCCATAAGGGGCAATCATCCCTCAAAGCCATAAACTTGTAGAATAACAGGTTTAGCATAAGAACATAGCACACACCTCCCAACCCATCAGAGTAAGCAATCTGTACAAAGCCATAAGGGACAATCATCCCACAAAGCCATAAACTTGATAGAATAACAGGTTTAGCATAAGCACATAGTGCACACCTCCCAACCTGTCAGAGTAAGCAATCTGTACAAAGCCTTAAGGGACAATCATCCCTACAAAGCCAGAAAGCTGCTAGAATAACAGGTTCAGCATTAGCATGGATATATTGAAGTGTACAAATGAAAAAAACACAACAAATATTTATTTTTCAATATGCAATAAAGTTTAAGCGTAGCTGCATGGGTGTGCCGGTTGCTTAGCTAAGCTTAGGCCAGATGAAATGGCAGGATAAGTTATAAAGCAATAGACATCCAACATAAGCATAAGTGCAATAGTGAAGTGGTTGGAGCATGCGTCTTGTATGTAATCATTCATGGTTTGAGCCTCACCATAGCCATTTCCATTTTGTATGTGTAAACATTACAGTTTTAATTTATTTGTATAATTATGTAGGAAGTAACTTATTTTTCTCAACGAGTAGTGTATTAGGCCCAGATATGAGATGTCAGTGTAATAAGGTAGTGAAACCCCCATATAAACACATATGCCCCATACAGTATAGTCACACAGGAATAAATTAATTACAGCACATTGGGGGATGTCAGGGAAGGTAAATAATTCTATATTATGTAATGAATGATGAATCTCAATCTCAATCTGGGCTCAAGCTCAATGCCAAGAAATGTATAGCTATCCCTTTTGGGAAAAAACATGTACGTGTAAATTACCACATAGGTGGCAGTAAACTAAACATCAAAAGTGTGATAAGAGACTTAGGGACACAGGTGGAGAGTGGTCTCACCTTCGATAACCACATCACCACAACAGTCAGGAAATCCTTCTATCTGGAACATCTCATCACTAAGGGCTTTTCATCCAGAAAAAAAGGAGGTCATTGTCCCACTGTACTTATTCCTCATTAGACCCATTATAGAATACAATGCCCCATTTGGTATGTACCTTTCAAGACATCTGCAACAACTGGAAAGGCTGCAGAAATACCTCACTAAAAGAATCACAGGCCTAAAACAGATGCCCTATGATGACCATCTAAAAAAACTCCAGCTATACTCTGTTGCATATCGTCTACTCAGAGGCGATCTCTGCTTAACATACAAGGCCATGTCAAACTCAGAGTTGTTGGACATGCTTCTCTCAATAATTCTTTATAGATAATATGATCTGTTCATAGGTAGGTGCTAGGCTATCTGCCTGAAGACTTTTATAAGCCTAGCCAGAATGTGTTGTCTTTCTCAGCCTAGATTAGTTCCCTGTGCCTCTGTCCAGCAGAGCCACTGAAGTGATCCCCGGGGTAAATTTTCTGTTTCCCATCCACTTGTCAAGGTTTCTTTTGAAGAGTGTTAGCAAGGAGCTCTGCCTAATGTAGACTAGAATATTGTTCCAAAGCATGGGAAGTCTCTGGGACAGGAATCTATCCCTCCAGCACATCCTATTTATTGTTGTGGTGAGGTTTACATCCCGAGAGCGTGTGGCTCAAGGGGATAAGGTTTTCTTTAGATGGAGCATGTCCATCAATTCTGGGTTGGACATAGCCTTGTATGTCAGGCAGAGATCACCTCTGAGTAGGCGGTATGCAACCGAGTACAGCTGGAGTTTCTTCAGTCGAGCTGCATAGGGCATCTGTTTGAGGCCAGTGATCGTCTTGGTGAGGTACTTGGTGAGGTACTTCTGTGGTCTTTCCAGCTGTTGCAAGTGTCTTGTAAGGTACATCCCAAATGGGGCATTGTACTCTATGATGGGTCTGATGAGTGATGAGTAGAGGGCACAATGACCTTTTGATCTGGATGCGAACCTTTTCATATTAGAAACTATTTAATTTAGAAAATATTAAAGGAACTTTAGGAATTGAAGGTTCAGATAGACAAATATAAAGCATATAAAAGGGGCAATGCATCTTCACTGAACAGGTCTGACTATGTTAAGATGTGCAATTCTATTTTAAGCAATACATTTTGATCGGGCATTTTGTCAAAATCCAGTTAGTGCATTCAATAATGACTGACATGCACTTTTACATAAGAGTAAAAGATTAGATTTTCTTAATGAGAAGAATGCCAGACAATACTGCATTCTATACTTGAGGATGTCTATTTTTGTATGGTCTCCCAAAAATTCAGCAGGGGGCTTGTTTCAGAGCAGTGCTCTCACAAGATACATGCCCCCTGCACACTAGAATTGCCGTACGGCAATGTAAAACAAGCGAGAATGCTCGTAAAACACCCAATCTGTCAGAGTAAAGAATCTGTACAAAGCCATAAGGGACAATCGTCCCACAAAGACATAAACTTGATAGAATAACAGGTTTAGCATAAGCACATAGCGCACACCTCCTAACCTGTAAGAGTAAGCAATATGTACAAAGTCATAAGAGACAATCATCCCAAAAAACCATAAACTTGATAGAATAACAGGTTTAGCATAAGCACATAGTGCACACCTCCTGACCCATCAGAGTAAGCAATCTGTACAAAGCCATAAGGGACAATCATCCCACAAAGCCATAAACTTGATAGAATAACAGGTTTAGCATAAGCACATAGCCCACACCTCCCAACCCATCAGAGTAAGCAATCTGTACAAAGCCATAAGGGACAATCATCCTACAAAGCCATAAACTTAATAGAATAACAGGTTTAGCATAAGCACACAGCACACCTCCCAACACATCAGAGTAAGCAATTTGTACAAAGCCATAAGGCAATCATCCTCAAAGCCATAAACTTGTAGAATAACAGGTTTAGCATAAGAACATAGCACACACCTCCCAACCCATCAGAGTAAGCAATCTGTACAAAGCCATAAGGGACAATCATCCCACAAAGCCATAAACTTGATAGAATAACAGGTTTAGCATAAGCACATAGTGCACACCTCCCAACCTGTCAGAGTAAGCAATCTGTACAAAGCCTTAAGGGACAATCATCCCTACAAAGCCAGAAAGCTGCTAGAATAACAGGTTCAGCATTAGCATGGATATATTGAAGTGTACAAATGAAAAAAACACAACAAATATTTATTTTTCAATATGCAATAAAGTTTAAGCGTAGCTGCATGGGTGTGCCGGTTGCTTAGCTAAGCTTAGGCCAGATGAAATGGCAGGATAAGTTATAAAGCAATAGACATCCAACATAAGCATAAGTGCAATAGTGAAGTGGTTGGAGCATGCGTCTTGTATGTAATCATTCATGGTTTGAGCCTCACCATAGCCATTTCCATTTTGTATGTGTAAACATTACAGTTTTAATTTATTTGTATAATTATGTAGGAAGTAACTTATTTTTCTCAACGAGTAGTGTATTAGGCCCAGATATGAGATGTCAGTGTAATAAGGTAGTGAAACCCCCATATAAACACATATGCCCCATACAGTATAGTCACACAGGAATAAATTAATTACAGCACATTGGGGGATGTCAGGGAAGGTAAATAATTCTATATTATGTAATGAATGATGAATCTCAATCTCAATCTGGGCTCAAGCTCAATGCCAAGAAATGTATAGCTATCCCTTTTGGGAAAAAACATGTACGTGTAAATTACCACATAGGTGGCAGTAAACTAAACATCAAAAGTGTGATAAGAGACTTAGGGACACAGGTGGAGAGTGGTCTCACCTTCGATAACCACATCACCACAGGAAATCCTTCTATCTGGAACATCTCATCACTAAGGGCTTTTCATCCAGAAAAAAAGGAGGTCATTGTCCCACTGTACTTATTCCTCATTAGACCCATTATAGAATACAATGCCCCATTTGGTATGTACCTTTCAAGACATCTGCAACAACTGGAAAGGCTGCAGAAATACCTCACTAAAAGAATCACAGGCCTAAAACAGATGCCCTATGATGACCATCTAAAAAAACTCCAGCTATACTCTGTTGCATATCGTCTACTCAGAGGCGATCTCTGCTTAACATACAAGGCCATGTCAAACTCAGAGTTGTTGGACATGCTACACTTAAAGAAATCCCAATCCCTCAGAGCCACACGCTCCAGGGATCTAAACCTTGTCATCACAAGGAACAAAACATGCTGGAGGGATGGGTTCCTGACCCAGAGACTCCCCAGACTCTGGAATATACTGCCCATACATGTCAAGCAGAGCACCTCTTTGGCCCTCTTCAAAAGAAACCTTGACGAATAGTTGGGAGACAGGAAATTCACCCCGGGGATCACATCAGTCACCCTGTTAGACAGGGGTCCAGGAATTAAATATCGTGGGAAGAAATAGCCAGGGAATTGTTATGGCTAGGCTTCTATAGGCCCTAGCCGAGTACCATCCTATGAACTTATGAACCTATGAATCAATCCCATGCAGGTATTAGACCAATATGATAAACATAAGCAGTGCTAAGCATTGCAAAGCTATGCTGACCGGGTGTAAGCATTGTTTTACATATGAGTAATGAATAGCCCAGCTAAGTGGATTTGCCCATTGGTAAGCAATGCTGAACCTGCCCCTTTAAGCATTGCCAACCTTAGCTAAGCAGGTTTGCCCGTAGCTTAGCTTAGCTCAGCACTTTCAAAACCATTCAATCATGACAAAGGATGGGAAATCGGTCATATTTAAACCCCGCAGGCAGGAATACGGTTCATAATTGGTTGTAGCTCTCCACTGTCAGCAGCATGGCAGCGGTTGCAGAGGGCATGCACTTTCTGGCACAATGCTGGGGCATACAGGTGTCTAAGGTCATGGTAGGACTCCTGGTAAAAAACATGAAGTGAGACTGCTTACATGAGACTGCTGCAGAACCAGTACCAGGGCTCCCAATACAAATGGGAAGCCTGGGAAAGTCTCGCCCGTGATCACACCAGTGCCACTAGTATCCCTTGGACTGGTGAGCAGGTCCAGCACCACTATGCCGACTTGAAATGGAGGAAGAGGGAGCTCTTGGAACAGTGGGTCCAAGAAGCAAGAAAGAGAGGAGTTGTCCCAGCAGTGTGTAAGTATTTATAGCAATAACTGTTTACAAAGTCCAGCCTGTGTATGTGATGGATAGGTATGCATAAGTGTTTCTCTATTTTCATTACAGCTTCAGCTGAGCAGACTGTGAACCAGGAAGCTCATGTCAGCAGGACAAAAAGGCTGTGTCACGAGGCTGGTGAGTAACAATCCTGATTGTTGTAGTCATACCAAATAAATATAAAGGAGTAAAATGTCACCTGGCAGTATAAAAAACGTGTATGGTTTCTACTGAATAAACCAGACAATATGACAGTAATAGTCTCATATAGGTCATATTTAAATAAAAGTGTAACTGCCTGGCAATAAATTCTAAAACCTGGACTGGTTGTGTTTACTCTGGTATTGTATGGCCTCACATGATACATTCACCAAGATCTGATATCCCAATAGTACTGTTGCGTAAACCACTGTTTCTCACACTGTGCTACATAACAAAATATGTCTAGGAATGTCTGTATAAGAATGTTGTAATTACAAGGTCAGATTGTACAACCAAGAGAGACTTAGACAGAATACCAAGAAGGAAGAAACAGCAGTGTCTAAATAGCTTACTCTGACGGTATATAAATTGTTGTATTTTTAGCAGACACAGCCATGGTTTGAATCCCACGGAGTGGTAGTAAGCTGTATGCAGAATCATACCTCTCAACTGTACACATTTTCACAGAATGTCCAGATATTTGGCTCATATTTTGGCCTGTTCCTCTTTTTCCTGGCAAATAATCCACCAAATCCAAATCCAGCAGAGCTACGCGAGCGAGAGATTTGAACCTCAGCACAGAAATAAATAGGACATGCTGGAGGGACAGATTCATAACCCAGAGGCTCTCTTCACTCTGGAATAAAATCCCAGTCCATATTAGGCAGAGCCCCTCAATGACTCTCTTCAAGAGAAATCTTGACGAATGGATGGGAGATCGTAGGTTTACCCCAGGGGTCACTTCTGTGTCACTGCTTGACAGAGGTACAGTAAACTAAACCTTAAAATGGGCACATTATACTCATTCCAAGGGGTGGCGAAAGCCAAACACACTCTGGCTAGGCTTATAAATGCCCTAGGGCAGATAGCCTAGTATGAACCTATGAACCTATGAACATATGAACCTATGATTTCAGGATTGTAGTCACTACATAATGACATACATTTGAGTTTCAGATTTAAAATCCTTCAGAAAATGTATTTTAAAACAAATCCGGTTACTCTAACAACTTTCTAAGTTTATAAAAACAATATTTAAAATATGTCCCTGTTTGTACCCCCACTTTTTCAAGCTTTTGTCCAGATTTTTTGCATGAAGGGGTTGAGAGGTATGCACATAATTTCAACTAGGAATCTGGAAGTATGTGTTGAAACAGTCAGATAGTGTTAACAAACATTCCCCCCACAGGTCTACCAGGTAAGAGAAGAAGAATGTAGCTATAAGATGGTTCTAGTATACACTGTGTACAAACATACCACTGCCCAAACCAAGGCCATACGGTATTGGAATAATACCTGTAGGGTAATTATTAGAGCAATGATCATTAAAGTTATGAGTACTGCAAAGATATACAGGTTGTTAATTGACATCTCTCTCTTCCCCCCACCATATCTGCAACAATAATCTAAACACACAAATCAATGGGTATGTTTTACACCAAACCTATTGTTGGGACATATGTCCTATTGTTCAACAAATATTGAAATGTGTTTCTCTTAATGTTTCATATTGAAATACTATCATTGGTAGCCTGTTGCTATCAATGTAACCTGCATGCCGTTGTGATGGCCACCATAGTTCCATATATGCACGTGTACTGTTTGCAATGCAACTGCTCCAAATCTGTTGTTTTGGGTTAATGGGAATATCTATGCATGCTGCTATAAATAATTCTGAATTGTGTTGACTATTACTAACCCACATATGTTCTAAAACTGCAACACCATAGCACGTTTGGGAAGGCCGGTCCCAGCTGACCCACCTCTCCCACCTCATCTGGCTGTGATACCAGGCCCCAGCACATCTGGGACCCATGCCAGGACCTCCTCATCTGCTGGTCCTGCACCAGCTTCGGGTGGAACCACCTCAGGGGATGGGGCTCGTCCCACCCCGGGAGCGGGAGTGGACAGGATACTGTCACCCAAAGCCAGGTCCGGGGATTGGTGCATAGCGAGGTCTGAAAGGAGTTTGGAGATCTGCTACACCAGCTTGAGGGCTGCATGGCACAATTAGAGGGTCAATCTGCCCCTCCAGCTCAGCCCCCAGCATAGCCACCTTTGGGGCCATGAAGGTGCAGTGGTGACTGCCCATGGGAGGGAACCTCAGTCCAACTGTTTCCATTTGGGGGCTCATGGGGTTCTGATTTCCAAACACCCATCCCCATCCAAGGTGTTTACCCCCAACATGTGTCATATACCGCCTCTGTATACTGTCTTGTCTGTCTTGTCTGTCTTCCTACCCAACCTACCTCCCCAAATATACCTACTATCCTTTCCCAACATCCCACTCTCACTTTAGAAAAGGGCAATCTGTTCACAAAAAACAATTTTGCACACATGTCCACTGGACACATGTAATCTGGTCTAATTAGCTTCACAACACATTACTGTCATCCTCACCCTTCTCTCAGGGGTCTGAGTGTCCAAATATACCTCCAAATTCAGTATATATGTACAGCTGTTGCTGTAGAGGAAATGGACAGCTATGGACCTTCCCTACACCCGTCCTGCACATCCCTAGCTACTTTCCCTATTGTCTTTCCCTCTGCATGCCCCCTTTTTCATCACTTTCCTATCACCTCTTTCTTCTTTTCTTTGAAAGAAATTAGCATGGGGGTAAGTGGGAGTAAGCATTTTTAAGCAGTAGTAAGTGGGATTAAGCCTGTTTGCATAGCGCTAAGCAATGCCTACACAGATTAAGCACTTTTAAGGCTATCTGTAAGCATATTAAACTGGAAGTTAGCATTGCTTACAGCCACGCAAACCTGCACAAACCCACTTAAAACTGCTTAAAAGTACCTTAATCACTCTGCATCCAACAGCCCTTGTTCTGCCCAGCAAAAAAAATAATCAGCCCTTGTAAATCGCAAACTCAGGACCCTGCAAATCATAACCACAGCAATTTACCACTAAGCCATCCTGTTTTTTGATTATTTTTATGAGTTATTTATAGCACTTTTTATTGTCTGCTGCATACTTTTCTAGCTAGTTTCACTGTGTGTGAGGTATTAACTGGATATTGTCTACATTTATTAAGCATCTGTTTGGGTTTTTTGTTCTGATTTCCTGCCAAGGAGTGTATCATATTGTTTCCCACACTCCCTCCCTATTGGTATTGTGTTCTTATTCTTGGTGGCTTTGCGGTTGCCTGACCCTACTGTAAATTTGATCTGAAAACTCTTGCCAGTCTAGTGTCATTAACTTATTCTACCTAATCCAGGGAGAACATTTGAGAAGGCCACCCCATTTAATTTCTGCTCCTCCTTTCCCCTTTCCATTTTACATAAAAAAATTCTAAGCTTCTTTCCTGCCTTTCCTGTAAGTTGTCTAGTCCAGATACAGATTTGCTGTATCCAGGACTGTTTGTAAGCTTCTGAGCCCCCAAGCCTTTCTGTGTTTGGAGGGAAACCTTCTAGATAAATTTTGTTTCTTAGAACTAGCCATTTGTTTAGTTTCAGCACTCAAATCTGTTTCTTTGAGCTCAACACTTATTCAGAACTCATTGTAAGCACTAAATAAGCTACAAATTACAAACAGTTTTTAGTACTTAATAAATAAGCACCTACACAGGCATGTCTAAGGGTCAGCTCCCAGTGTTTTCTCCTGTCTACCTGAGGAATCTGGACATCTTGGGGCAATGCAGCAATTGTCTCATGTACACAGACAACCCTCTCCTCCTACCACCCAACACTACAACTTGTGAGAGATGCACTTATATAGCCAACCTGGAAGCAAAGCTATCTTCACCCAAGACTGGACTAGACAGTCATGAAGAGAAGGTAAACACTTGCACCACACCACACTCATCACATAGTCTTTCAAAACCTACACAAACAAAACACACACATAGACACAAAACACACACCTACACTCATGGAGTCTCTCAATAAAAATCTACCCAAGCAAAAGGGACCTCTAAAGCAGAAACACAAGCAATCTCCACCCCCAACACAACCCAAATGACACATAGCCCACAAACTCAGTGTGCCACTCAACCACAGCCCATAAGGCATAACAACGTACTCAACACTCTAGTCATAGGTGGCTCTATAGTCAGACACACTGATGTTCCACTCACTAGGCTAAACATGGAGAAAGTTACTGTCAGCTGCCTGTCAGGTGCCAGGATCCACCACATAACGCATGCACTCAGGTCACTCCACAACAAGTACAAATGTGACTCTGTCATTGTCCATGTTGGTGTGAATGAGATTTACCTCCCTGGACTACATGAAAAGAGACATGGAGGAGCTGTCCGATCTAGTAGCCCAGGCAGCTATGACCCTAGCCCTGAGAAGCATCCTGCCATCACCCAGAACAATACCACAGTACAAGGACAAAATGATTGACTTCAACAATTGGCTAAGCTTCTGGTGTCATTCTAAGGGGATCCAGTATCTGTCTGCCTGGGATGACATGATTGACAAACAACAATGCTTTGCCAGATATGGCCTGCACCTGTTGCCCTTGGGATTCCGGATACTGGCTAAGGCTCTTGCCACCCCATAGTGACTTTTTTAGGCAAGGTTCAAATGACAAATTCACCACTGTAACAGGTACAAGCAAGCAAAATCTGAGGGTAATGCTACTCAATGCTAGTAGTCTAAACCTCAAAATGCACTCACTCGAGGCACTGCTTAAAATGGAGAACATCAACATCTGTGTAGTGACAGATACCTGGTTCAAGGCTACAGAGAGCACCCCTGCATTGCCAGGCTATAATTCATACCACACCTTTCGGCCACCTATCCTGGACCAAAACACTAAAGTCAGAGGCATGTCCATATTCATTAAGGATATTCACACCCCCAGGCTAGTTGCTCAGCATAATGCATCCAAGATTATCCAAGTGCAACCAACTCTGTGCAAGACCGCAGTCCAAATTGTAACTTGCTACAGATTCCCCACCATGCTCCAGGATTCCCACTCCTCATTTCTTGATACACTGGAACATACTAGGGTACAACCTTACACCCTAATGGGCAATTTCAACTACCCCACCATTAACTGGGAAAGCTACTCATGTACCAACTCTTGTGCTCAACATTTTCTGGAATTCATAAATTCCAACTCCTTGGATCAACTTATCCACATCCCCACCAGGGGCAGCAATATCCTAGAGCTGGTCATTACCAACATGGGCACCCAGTGTTCCACACCAGAGGTCAATTCCTAGTTGGTCGGAACCGACCACAAGCTAATCACTCTAGACATCAACATCCCACCCCCACCACCCATTATGGAAACCACTGTAAAAAAAATTCTCCAAAGCCAACTTCACGCTTCTTAAGACAGAAGTGGCAATCTTCATGACATCCATGCTGATGGACAATAGAGGTACAACTGGTGAATCCTACACAAATGCATTTTATAAGCACTTACACGAGTGCATGGATCATGCAATCCCTAACAGAACCAAGATGCTATCCTCCAAAAAAAGGAAGCCAATCTGGTGGTCCCCTGCCATAAACAAACTCTACAACAGAAGAAAGAAACTGTTGCAAAAAAGAGTAAAATCCCATGAGTGGAGGAATTCTGTCATTAGCCTCAGTAAGAAGCTGAGATCCCTCATAAAATTCTCCAAAGCTAGTTACGAAAACAAAATCGCCACTGATTGTAAAGACAACCACAAAACATTCTATAGCTATGTCAAGAATCTCAATGGCAACACTCAGATCTGCTCTGAGTTACAGCACAATGGCACTAAATATACAGAACCAACTGATATTGCCAACATCCTGGCAGATAGGTTCAGTGCTAACTTTACCCCCTCTCATCCCCTAAAGGGCCCACTTCTATACTGGAAGAATGCAAAGTACCTGTAATCATGGCTACACAGGTAAAAAACACACTCTCCAAAGCCAAGAACACACATCTATGTGACCTGACACCATCCCAGGATGCTCTCTATATGAACTACAGAACTAACTGGCACCCCACCTAAGTACCATGTTCAATCATAGCCTCACCTAAGGCTTTGTGCCCACTGAATGGCACACAGGGACAGTTATCCCACTCCACAAAGGGAGATCCACCACGGACCCTAAGAACTATCACCCCATTAGCCTGAAGAGCCTGGTCTGCAAGGCTATGGACTGTATCATCATGGAACTTATAAATAATGACATTGGTAATTTCCAAACTCTGGACATTACCCCTTTCGGGTTTGTAAAAGGCAGATCATGTCTCCTAAACCTGATAGACTTCTTTGAAGAAGTCACCAAAGCTGTAGATGAGGGTAAGGTGGTTCACACAGCCTAATCTAGATCTTGCCAAGGTTTTTGACATCATCCCCCACTCTGGCATTATAGATAAACTCACTAAACTAGGTATAAATCCTTATGTCTCAAGATGGGTGGCCAACTGGCTCACTGACAGAACCCACACTGTGAAAGTAGCAGACTCCAAATCCAACTTAAGACCAGTGACAAGTGGAGTACCACAGGGTTCAGTCCTGGGTCCTCTCCTGTTTGGTATCTACTTCTCTGAAGTACAGGCAAACACAGAAGGTCTTTGGCTAATGAAGTTCGCAGATGACTGCAAGCTAGGAGCCATAACTGAAACTCCTAACAATGTGGATATTCTACAAAAGGGCCACTGAGACAGATGCCTGGTGTCAAAGCCATGGCCTCAAGCTCAATGTCAAAAAGTGCATTGTCATCTCTTTTGGTAAAAACTCTGTACCCATGAACTACCATATAGGCAGTATTCTACTTAACACCAAAGGTGTGATAAGAGATCTTGGGACACAGGTGGACAGTAGTCTCTCCTTTGATAATCACATCACTGCAGTAGTCAGGAAATCCTTCTATGTGCATACCTCATCACAAAAGTTTTCTCATCTAGGAAAAAAGAGCTCATTGTTCCCCTCTACTTGTCACTCATTAGACCCGATATAGAGTACAACTCCCCTTTTGGTATGTCCCTCACAAGACATCAACAACAACTGGAAAGGTTGCAGAAATACCTCACAAAGAGGATTACCAGCCTCAAACAGATGCCCTATGCAGACGGTCTCAAAAAAATCTAGCTTTACTCCGTTGTATATCGCCTACTCAGAGGCGATCTCTGCCTAACATACAAAGCAATGACAACCCCAGAACTGTTGGACATGCTCCACTTAAAGAAATCCCAAACCCTCTGAGCTACATGCTCTAGGGACCTAAATCTTGTCACCGCAAAAAACAGAACATGCTGGAGGGATAGATTCCTGTCCCAGAGACTTCCCACACACTGGAACAAACTACTTATCTATATCAAACAAAGCTCCTCATTAGCACTCTTCAAGAAAAAATCTTGATGATTGGATGGGAAATAGAAAATTCACCACGGGGATCACTTCTGTGGCTTTGCTCGACAGGGGCACAGGAAATTGATTTTCTTTGATGGCGAAAGCCAGGGTACCATTTGGATAGGCTTATATAGGCCCTAGGGCCAATAGCCTAGTACCTAACTATGAACCTATGAATCTATATATATATATATATATATATATATATATATATATATATGTATATATATATATATACATATACATATTTATATATATATGTATATAAATACATGTAGTGCATTCGGACATAGGATCCACACTCTGAACGTCTCACTACAAAAACTCTGACCAAAGGAAGTGTAAATGGAGGTGAAGGGTCCCAAACTAAGGACAGGTCTATATTAGAACATCGACTTTTTAAAACGTCGAATGTTCTAATATCAAGCCCTATTCAGGGAACGCTGACAACATCGAAAATTCAGAACAGCAAACTTTTTCAAGGGAAAAAATTTTCTGTTCCAATAAACATACACACAACACAAACACACCAAACAAACAGCAATCCACACACATACACCTAAAATCCTACATCTAACCCTACACTAATCTGTACACACACCACTAGCTATCCACTTACCTTAACCCAAACCCTAACCCTAAGGTCCATCACTATCGCACACTCACCTCACCCGTGCCCTATCCCTACCTCACCTACCCTGCCCTAACCATCACATCCATACAATCGCACACTTACCTGACCCACACCCTAACCCTAACTCACCTACCCCGTGCCCTAACCCTCACATCCACACAATCAGACACTTACCAGATCCCGACCCGTAACTTTCTACCACAGTGCTGAACATAGTGAAGCCACAGGAATGGCCAACAGAATTCCTTTCCTAGGAAGATGTTCAGTGTTCCACAGCTTCGCTATTTTCATGTTTTGCTGAACAGGGGTCGATATTAGAACATTCAAAGTTGTGAAACTTTGATGTTCTAATATAGACCCACTAGGGACCTCTTGTAATTATAGCCCTTATCCCATCCTCCACAGTTGAACTGTTCTGCCTAGCAACAAAATAAAAAGCTCTTGCAAGTCCTGAACCCAGGACCATGTACATCATAGCCACTACAGATTATCACTAAGCCATCTGAGCTGTAAGAAGCTGGGATAATTTCTCTAACATATCATGCAGAACAGTCTACCATATGGAATGTACAGTGTGGAAGCACTAAACATTCTAATGATGCACACATACACAAACACTGGAAAACATGAATTTCCTACCAAACACCCTGATATTGGGTGAATTCAATTACTTTACCATTCACTGAGAAACCTACTCGAGTACAAATTCCCAGGCACAGCGCTTCCTGAAATTCATCAACTCAAATTCCCTGGATCAGCTGGTAAACTCCCCTACCAGAGGTGAAAACATATTGGACCTGGTCATCACCAACTTGAGCGACAGGTGTTCCACACCGGAGGTCAACCCATCACTGGTTACATCAGACCATAAACTAATCACTCTGGATGTCCACATCCCACCACCACCCCCAACAAAGGAAACCACAGTAAAAAACTTTTCTAAAGCAAACTTCACCTTAAGACAGAGGTGGTAAGTTTCACAGCCCCCACACTAAAGGATAATGCTGCCCAAGATGCAGAAACCTTTGCAAATGCAATCTATGAGCACCTACAAGGATGCATGGATCATGCCATGCCTAGCAAAACCATGACTCACTCCTCTAAGGGAAGGAAACCAGTTTGGTGGACCCCTGCAATAACCAGGCTATACAATAGAAGGAGGAAACTAGTTCAGAATAAAAGCAAATCCCAAGAAGGAAAGACATCCCTGATCAGTATCAGTAAGAAACTGAGGTCCCTCATGAAATAATCCAAGGCTAACTTCGAAAGAAAAATAGCCAAGGATTCAAAAGATAACCACAAAGCCTTCTTTAGTTATGTTAAGAATCTAATTGGCAACTCGCAGATATGCATTGAACTAGTGCAAAATAGCACAAAATACACTGAAACTACTGATATTGCCAACATCCTGCCAGATAGATTCAGTGCAAACTTCAGCCCCTCTCACTTCCAAAAGGGCCCACAACAATACCGGTAAAGTGTTGTGTCCCAAAAATCACAGACGCACAGGTGACAACAGCCCTTTCAAAAGCCAAAAACACAGCATCAGTGGGACCAGATGGTGTCCCAGGCTGCGTCTGGAATGAACTACAGAACAAACTAACCCCCCACCTAAACACACTGTTCAACCTCAGCCTCTCCACAGGCTATGTGCTCATAAAATGGTGCACAGCAACAGTTATTCCTCTCCACAAAGGAGGGGTCAAAATTGACCCTGGTAACTATCACCCCATAAGCCTGACTAGTGTGGTCTGCAAGGCTATGTAGCGCATCATCATGGAACTCACTAAAAAAGACATTGGGAACCTCCAAACACTTGACCCGACCCAGTTCGGCTTTGTTAAGGGCAGATCATGCCTACTAAACCTGGTTGACTTCTTTGAAACAGTCACCAAGGCCAAAGACAAAAGAAAGGTGGTTCACACAGCCTACCTTGACCTCACCAAGGCTTTCGACACCATTCTCCACTTGGGTATTACAGAAAAACTCACAAGTCTGAACATAAATCCCTACATCACGAGATGGGTTGCCAACTGGCTTACAGACAGAACTCAGACAGTAAGAGTAGTGGGCTCCAGGTCCAACTCTAAACCAATCACAAGTGGTGTCCCACAAGGCTCGGTCCTGGGACCCCTACTGTTCGGCATATACTTCTCAGAAGTACAGGCAAACACAGGAGGACTTGGTGAGGGAACGATGCTACTCAGGGTCAGGGTCATACCAGCCTGGGCTACATGATCAGAGAGCTCTCCCATGTCTCTTTTCATGTAGTCCAGAGAGGTACATCTCAGGTCATTCACACCAACATGAACAATGACAGAGTCATATTTATACTTGTTCTGGAGTGACCTGAGTGCTTGTGTTATGTGACGGATTCTGGCTCCCGACAGGCAGCTAACAGTAACCGTCTGCTTGTCCAGCCTAGTGAGTGGGACGTCAGTGTGCCTGACTATAGAGTCAACTATTACTAGTGTGTTAGGTATGTTATTTCGCCTTAAGGGCTGTGATTGTGCGGCACACTGATTTTGTGTTTTACGTGTTGTCTAGTTTGTGACGGGAAGTGCAGGTTGTTTAGATGTCTGCTTTGGAGGTCTCTGATGCTTTTGCAGGTTTTTATTTAGAGCCTCTAAGTATGATTTTCTGTATTTATGTGTATTTTTTGCTAGTGCTGTTTTAGTAGGTCTGTGTGCGGCTGGAGTTGTGGTGCAAGTGTTAACCTTCTCCTCTTGACTGTCTGTTCCAGTCTTGGGTGGAGACAGCTTTGCTTCCAGTTTGGCTGTATAATTGCATCTCTCGCATATGTTTGTGTTTTGTGGTAGGAGGAGAGGGTTGTCTGTGTACATGAGGCAGTTTCTAATTGCCTCAGGATACCCAGATTCACCAGATGGACTGGAGAGTGCACCTGAAGTTGCCCTTTGGTCATGCCTGAATAGTAGGGTGAGCTGCTTAGTCACTTGGTTGGTGAGGGGTGAATAAAGAGCCTTGCCCTGCTGGGCAATCAGTATCAGGATATATTAGTGCTTGCTATTAGGTCTGAGCAAGTGCTGGGCTGTAAGATGCTTTTTGAGTACTTAGGTTGAGAGTTAGTCTAGTTTCAAGGGAAAAACTGAAGAGGAGACTTAGTGGAGCTGGGAATAATTTAACCATAGCTAACCAGCACTGCCCAGTATGCAAAACCATGCAAACACATTTTTTTTTTTAGTAGGGAAATGAAATAGATAGAAATTAGCCCAAAATGGCCAATAAACTACTATGTTCTGGGCTGGAACCACTCCTCTAGGGACAAATAGGTTGCTCAAAGCTCCCCTCTCTCACAGGTGAACAAAGAAACTTCCTTCTATCCAAGTAAGGTATGGGCAACTCAGAAACTAGTATCACAGCCCTGAATTCAGCTCTAGCCTGAAAACTGGACTATACTAGCTTAGAAAGGTGAGAACAAGGATTTTTGGGGGGTTTCTGGTTTTTTGAAAAGATAAGGCAAAAGCAATAAAAAATGCACTTAAAACAGCTTTGAACAACTACAAACGATCAGAAAAGGCTATCACACTTTAGTGTGTAGCCTACAGCAATTAAACAAATTATTTAAACAAAAAACAACTTTTTAAAAGTGCAGGCAGTTAAATAAGTACAACATGTGAAAAACACAAGCTTTTAAATCACAATAAATGCTGGAAAATCTGTGTTTAGGTGGGAAAGAGTTAAGTACAGAAAACTGATATGTAATCACTCCAAAGTCTTTCTCCTAAGCTAGAAAGCTTGTATTAGTTTAAGGCTTTCTAGTGCTACCAAGTAGGTTAGTTACAGGAAAGATGGTAAATAAGTGCAGATGTGGTCTTTTAAACCAGAAAGTTGAAAGAGACAGACAAACTGTCCAAATGGTCAATAAACTACAATTTATGGGCCAAGAACCTCTCCTCTCATGGTAGACAGGCTACCTAGTGCTTACCGCTCCCACTGATAAGCTAAAAGGCTTTCCTCCAACACAGAAAGGCTTGCGGGGCTCAGAAGCTTACTAACAGTCCTGGATACAGCAACTCTGTATCAGGACTAGGCTAGTTACAGGAAAGGTGGGAAACAATCGCAAGTGCGGCTTTTAAACCAGAACATTGAAAGAGATGGAAAACAACTGCCCAAACAGCCAATAGCTACAATTTCTGGGCCAGGAACCACTCCTCTTGTGGTAGATAGGCTACCTAATACTTACCACTCCCACTGATAAGCTAGAAGGCTTCCCTCCAACACAGAAAGGCTTTGGGGGCTCAGAAGCCTAGAAAGAGCCCTGGAAAACAGCAAATCTGTACCTGGACTAGACTAGTTACAGGAAGGGTGGGGAACAAGTACAAACGTAGGCTTTTAAGCTAGCAAGTTGAAAGAGATGCAAAACTGCCCAAATGGCCAAATAAACTACAATTTCTGGGCCAAAACTCACTCTTCCTGTGGAGGATAGGCTACCTACTGCTTACCACTCCCACTGATAAGCTAGAAGGCTTTCCTCCAACACAGAAAGGCTTGGGGGCTCAGTAGCTTACTAACAATCCTGGATACAGCAACTCTGTAACTGGACTAGGCTAGTTATAGGAAAGGTGGGAAACAGGCACAAGTGCAGCTTTCAAACCAGAAAGTTGAAAGAGATAGAAAAAAACTCAAACAGCCAATAGCTACAATTTCTGTGCCAGGGACCACTCCTATTGTGGTAGATAGGCTACATGATGCTTATCACTCCCACTGATAAGCTAGAAGGCTTCCCTCCAACATGGAAAGGCTTGGGGGGCTCAGAAGCTTACCAACAGTCCTGGAAACAGCAAATCTGTACCTGGACTAGACTAGTAACAGGAAAGACTGGAAACAGGTGCAAACACAGACTTTTAAATCAGAAGGTTGAAAGAGATGAAAAAGCTTCCCAAATGGCCAAAAAACTATAATTTCTGAGCCAGAAACCACTCCTCCTGTTGTAGATAGGTTACCTAGTGCTTACCACTTCCACTGTTAATCTAGAAGGCTTCTCTCCAACACAAAAGGGCTTGGGGGGCTCCGAAGCTTGCCAACAGTCCTGGATACAGCAAATCTGTACCTGGATTACACTAGTTATAGGAAAGGTGGGGACCAAACACAAAACGGGTTCTTAACCAGAAAGTAGAACGAGATGGAAAAACTGCCCAAACAGCCAATGAACTACAATTTCAGAGCCAAAACCCACTCTTCCCATGGTAGATAGGCTACCTAGTGCTTACCACTCCCACTAAGCTAGAAGGCTTCCCTCCAACACATAAAGGCTTGGTGGGGGGGGGGCTCAGAAGCTTGCCAACAGTCCTGGATACAGCAAATCTGTATCTGGACTTGACTAGTTACAGGAAAGGCAGGAAACAAGCTTATATATATTTTTGTTACAGAAAAGCAGCTAAAACAGCAGTAAATACAATTCAAATTGTAGTGCAGGCCAGCATATCTGAGCTTGTAACAACACTACGCTAAATACAGTTCAAATAAATGCAATTAAATTAACAAATGTATCCCTCATATATATGGACCCTACCTCACAACTTGTGTGGAAGTCCACATCACTGGAATGATAGCAGGAATGTCAGTACTAAATAATGATAGACCATACCTATTAGCCTCTTACTGCATGACATATAGATAAAGCCTGGTATATAAGCGGAGGACAGAGACTGAAACACAGGGCCATATTTGAAATATTGCAGTTATACACTGTGAAAGTTGCTGGTGTTACAGGATTGTTTGCAACATATCCTTACTGAGGAATATGAAGTCAGAAACACAAATGGATGTTACCATGTACTGCTAGCAATCAACAGAGAGAATGCCACTGATTTGTCAAGGACAAGACCTGTGTGGGGAACAGACAAAACAAACAGCTAAACCTCTGGCCATCATGTGGATAGCCCCACAGTTGAGAGATATGCAGGCAAACTGCATCCCATGCAAAACTAGTATGTACACACAACCCTGTAAAACTAGTGGTATTCCATGCATATAACAGTAATACTCAAACACTGTCCCTAGGTCTGGAACCTTATACAAACATGCATTTGGCCTGTGTCCACAAGTCTTGTTGTAAGAGGTATTCCTACTTGCTGTCTGTAACACCGCAGCCCTCACACATGAAGGATTCTTTCATACAGGCAAGGTAAAGAAACAATGTCTACATGATGTAGTTATTTATAGTAGTGGGTTGCTATGACATTGGCTATTGGAAGAACTACACAGCTGCCTGCATGCAATTAGCAAGTTGGGAACAGCAATTGATGTAAAGGTCATCACCTGAACATGAGCATCACCTACAAAAGCCATGCTGCAACCTGTTAAAACCAGCTCGATCCCAGTAGTTGTAATAATGGGATATATGATTATGAAAGATGCATATGGGCCATCAATACTCGCTGTAATGATGTCCTGCTGAACAACTGCAATGGACATAGCACCTGGGTCTTTCTGCAGGGGGCCATACATGACAACTGTGCAGATCTTCACAGAATGTCAAAATGTAGCCATCATAGTGTTTGTTCTGTTCATCCAAATATCTGTATAAGTCTGTTGAATAGCTGGAGATGGAAGTAATGAAGTAATGACAGACACATGAGTTTCAGACTCCACCATCTTCAGAACAGTCATGGTAATGCAAAATGTATCATGCTACAAACTTCATAGGTCTGTAATAGGCATATCTACGATCTCTATCTATATATTCCCCCCTAATATTAGGCTTTGTACACATGTGATGCTCTAAGAGGTGGATAGGTCGAGTCACAATTGAGGAGCCTGACACACCCATGGAAAGCACAGCTCACATATGGCAACCACTAGAGTGCCTGTCAAACAGTCATGTCTGTGCCACTGTTAGGCCATTTAATGGGATGTTGCCCATATCCATATGTTACCTGTGAATATGAGTAATATACATGTTTGTATTGTAAATATAGGATACCTATATAGGGCATGAGCATAGTAAAGCACTGTTGCAGGTGTGTGTGTAAACTGCATGTGATATATTGCATTACTAACATTCAACTGTACAGTGTTCTGCTGGACAATGTTCGCAGTTGTGACAGATATCTGTAGTCACATACACATATACTTTGGTTATGTCAGTTATATTAATACTTAATCAAAATTGATTTCCCTGTTGTCACCCAGTGATGTGGACCAATGGCCATAAGTCCTGGTATAACAGGTTGAGAAGTATGATTGAGCTGCAAGACTGTAAATATAGTGTGCCATACTTACATAGAGTACAAATGTATACCAGGTATCTCCTGAGCATGTGTATGTATGCGTATGTTCAGCTGAAAGGCACGGAAGTAATAACATGGGTCACAAGCAGTCCAGAAAATAGGATGTGCATGTTGCACATGTGTGTAATACCACCGTCACTGCATATAACAAAATAAAATGTGCTCTGCTACTGATTGTTGCATTGCCATGACACTGATATGGGTACTACAGTAGGCATTCTTATCAGGTAGTAATCAGAGAAGTGTACAAGGTGTTAAGACCCACTGTCCATGCCTACAACTAAAGTTATATCAACACCCATATACCCTGAATATCAAAGTGTATACACCCCTGTTGGAATTCCAGGTCTGTGTGTTATATGCCAATGAGACCACATGAGATCTAGGTGTCTATGTGTCAGGAGGATGCTGGCCTGCTGTCCTTTCCTACAAGGGGTGTGGCATTGTGGTAACATTGAGTGTGTCATATCCCGGGTACAGTTGAACACAAGTAACAGGTCTGTATAACAGTTGCTGCATGTGCCACATGACTGATAGGTCTGAGGGGTGTATACAGGTGTGTGCATGGTGGCTGATGTAAGCAGCTCTTCTACAGTGGACAATGGTAAGTGTAGTGGGTGGCACACAGCAAATGTTTGTGAATAACACACACACAGAGGTTTTTGTGTTGATGCAATACACAGAGAATACTGTTCACATGGATGTACTTCATTTTGCAGAGAACTCATTTTGGCCTATGTAATTCCACCAAGACCAAATTGCCAAAACATCACATCAGTAAATAATCAGTCCACCAGTTTCATGTCATTGAAAATGGTACTGGCTTGTTATATGTCCTCTTCCCCAATGTAGTGCAATCCTGGAGTTGGTAAACATAGGTGTGCTGGTTTGGGTAGCACAGCCCCCCCACTTTGGAGGGTGTGGGGTGGCATAGAACCACGCATAGTGTGATTAACAACTACTTAACGTTTTAACATAAACTGTACAGCATAACCCCAATGTGTGTGGCTTTGCCCACAACAACCACACCCAACTACATATACCAACTCCAGTGTCGCTGTACAGCTGTCCAGTGGGGAAGAGGGCATTTACACATCCACTATTAGTTTTGATGGAATGAATTTCCACAAGATGATTGCTTTGAAATGTTACTTTTGCCAGTTAGTTCTAGGACAAATATTCCCCTGGGAAATATATTTTCTGCAAATTGAAGTAGATCCCTTCACATATACACACATGTACTTGGCAACACTGAGAGTAGGACCCCTACCTAGGTACTTATTGCTACTAATGTGTTTGGCCTTAATTGCTCACACTGCAGAGCTTATAGGGTGAGGTGTGTCCTGAGCTTCCTGTGAAGTGAACAACATCACCAGGCCTTACACAGTATGGTAATGGGGAATGTACTGGGTGTTAATGGACAATACATAGTATAACATACTGTCATACACACATAGACAAACACATACAGTCATAGACACATTTGACAGACCTGAGTTTAGCAGTGCTGACTACCTTGTCAGGGAGTCCATACTGTTACAGAGATTTTGCACGCAGCACATGCATCATTGGGTTGGATAGTGTCATCAGTTACCTGTATGGTTGATGGTGACAGCGGTCCTCATACAGTGGACATTGGGACATGTACTGTGGGTACCATGGTGTAAAAACAGTATACCCAGCACCCCCACCCCACATTGGATATTGTACTCACTGAAACCCATGATAATGCTCTGACATACCCACAATCACACATTGACCAGGACTTCAATACAAACCCTTGTCTATCTAATTATTGCTACTACAGGGATATGCATTTATTGCACATGCCACAGGGATAGTAGGTTGAGGATTTTGTCATGGCTCTTCTAATCTCAGCAACATCACCATCCCTTATAATGTATGGCAAAGTTTAGTGTATTTGGAGAATGTGGCCTCAGAATGCTGTCTCCTACAAATATGCACACTCACATACAATTGCACACACACACACACACACACACACACACACACACACACACACACACACACACACACACACACACACACACACACACACACACACACACACACACACACACACACACACACACACACACACACACACACACACACACACATACTCACATTTGCAAGGACTCAGAGGGTAACCCGCACCTATCTACTCATCTGTAGAACAGTGTTATGCTGGTACTGCAAGCTCCATGTAGCCCATAGAGTGAAGAATGTCACAAGGTACATTTAATGTGAATTACAGCAGTAGCCCTTTCTAAGTATAGCAATGGGGGGTGCAGTGGGTGAGAAGGCCCTCAGAATATTTTCAACTACGAGTTTACAAGCACACAGACACTGTTATTCTCAGTAATGCACACAGACACTTTTGTCAGTACTGAGGTCCATAGGTGTAGGTGTTCCTAGGTGTGTAACAGGCTAATGTCCATGGAGAGATGAGAAGAGTAGGGCATGGTGAGTACACTGGTATCATTCTACCTGACATTTGCCAGCAGGCCATCTATCAACTGATGCCACTTGAGTGACCCCCAGGGTGACAGTTAAATTCAATATCCACTCATCTGGTTTTCTCTTGAAGAGGGCCAGTGAGGTGCTCCAATTGACATATATGCAACATATATTGCATAACATGGCCATTGTCTGGGTTAGAGACCTGTACCCAAACATGTTCTGTTGACTGTGGTAGTCTGCTTGAGGTATACATGGCATGTGGTACATACAGAGTTGGGTTCCCTAGCTGTGGCATTCATAAGACAGCTGGGCAAACATGTAAGTGTCAGTCAATCAGAGATTGCCTGTAAGCAGCCAGGATGAATACATGACATCTGCACATCTGTACAGAGGACAGACAGAAAGTAGCTAGCCAACAGGTTATCCATTAGGATGAATGTTTTAACAGATAGATGTCTGAAACTGATAGGTATGCCATTACTACATGACAGCAGTCCTCAATGACATGTCCTAAAAACATAGTAGTCTACAGTTAATATCAACATATCAGATCAATATCCAATAGGAGATGCATAAAACATACAGGTCAAACACAAAGAACATGAGAGTCAGCACTCAGAGTCCAGCTATACATGCAGGGGTTTATGGTTTCAGTACTACAATCTGTAATCTACTCTTACTTGGAAAAGCACTGTTAAAAGTAGTAATGTAATGATACAATACATGCAAGTGTGACTGCATATAACATGGGATACTACCCAAGTATGAAACACATACAAAGAGAAAAGATTGTGGTACTACCCATGTATACTCAGGTGCCCCATACAGTATACTCACACCCCTTGCTACTGTAATGACAGCACATCGAAGCATGTTATGTACATGGAATTAAATACACTTATTAAAGATATATATATATATATATATATATATATATATATATATATATATATATATATATATATATATACATACACACACATATTCATACACACACACACACACATATATATATATATATATATATATATATATATATATATATATATATCAATCATCATCATCTTCTTTCAGCTGTTCCAGTTAGGGGTCACCACAGTGGATCATCTGTTCCATTTCTTCCTGTCCTCTGCATCATGCTCTTTCACACCAACCACCTGCATGCCCTCTCTACCACATCCATAAACCTTATCTTAGGCCTTCCTCTTTTCCTCTTACCTGGCAGCTCCATCCTTAGCATCCTTTCCCAATATACCTAGCATCCCTCCTCAGCACATGTTCAAACCAACGCAATCTCACCTCTCTTGCTTTGTCTCCAAACTGTCCAACCTGAGCTGACCCTCTAATATACTGATTCCTAATCCTGTCCATCCTAGTCACACCCAGTGCAAATCTTAACATCTTTAACTCTGCCACATCCAGCTCTGACTCCTGCCTTTTTGTCAATGCCCCGGTCTCCAACTCATATAACATAGCTGTTCTCACTACCCTCTTGTAGACCTTCCCTTTCACTCTTACTGGTACTCGTCTGTCACAAATCACTCCTGACACTCTTCTCCACCCATTCCACCCTGCCTGTACTCTCTTCTTCACCTCTCTTCCACACTCACCATTACTCTCAACTGTTGATCCCAAGTACTTAAACTCATCCACCTTTCCCAGTTCTACTCCCTGCAGCCTCACCATTCCTTTACCTTCCCTCTCATTTACACACATATATTCTGTTTTAGACCTGCTGACCTTCATTCCTCTCTTCTCTAAAGCATATCTCCACCTCTCCAGCATCTCCTCAACCTGGTCCCTACTCTCACTACATATCACAATGTCATCTGCAAACATCATAGTCCATGGGGCCTCCTGTCTGATCTCATCTGTCAACCTGTCCATCACCACTGCAAATAAGAAAGGGCTCAGAGCTAATCCTTGATGTAATCCCACCTCCACCTTAAACATATCTGTCACTCCCACTGCAGTCCTCACTAATGTCACACTACCCTCATACATATCCTGTACCACTCTTACATACTTCTCTGCCACTCTCGACTTCCTCATACAATACTACAACTCCTCTCTAGGCACCCTGTCATATGCGTTCTCTAAGTCCACAAAGACACAATGCAACTCCTTCTGACCTTCTCTGTATTTCTTCAACAACACTCTCAGAGCAAACATTGCATCTGTAGTGCTCTTTCCTGGCATGAAACCATACTGCTCATCAGTAATCATCACCTCCCATCTTAACCTAGCTTCCACTACTCTCCCATAACTTCAAGCTGTGACTGATCAATTTCATACCTCTGTAGTTAATGCAGCTCTGCACATCACCTTTATTCTTAAAGATAGGTACCAAAACTATTTTTCTCCACTCCTCAAGCATCCTCTGACTTTCCAAAATTTCAATAAACGATCTGGTTAAAAATTCCACTACCATTTCTCCTAAGCTCCTCCATGCTTCCACTGGTATGTCATCTGGGCCAACAGCCTTTCCATTCTTCATCCTCTTCATAGCTGTCCTTACTTCCTCCTTGCTAATCTGTTTCAATTCCTGATTCACTATCCCCACATCATCCAATGTTCTCTCTCCCTCATTCTCTTCATTCATTAGCCCTTCAAAGTACTCTTTCCATCTACTCAACACACTCTCCTCACTTGTGAGTACGTTTCCCTCACTATCCTTTATCACTCTTACCTGCTGCACATCTTTCCCAGCTCTGTCTCTCTGTCTAGCCAATCGGTACAGGTCCTTTTCTCCCTCTTTAGTGTCCAATCTCTCATACAACTTTCCATATGCCTTATCCTTAGCCTTCACCACCTCTCTCTCTCTTTGCCATGCACCTCATCTCCTTATACTCATGTCTACTTTTTTCATCTCTTTGACAATCCCACTTCTTCTTCACCAGCCTCTTCCTCTGTATACTCTCCTATACTTCCTCATTCCACCACCAGGTCTCCTTGTCCTCCTTCCTCTGTCCAGATATCACACAAAGCACCTTTCTAGCAGTCTCCCTTACCAGCTCTGCTGTAGTTACCCATCTATTCGGTAACTCTTCACTGCCTCCCAGTGCCTGTCTTAACTCTTCCCTGAACTCCACCTCACAATCACACTTTTTTAACTTCCACCATTTAATCCTTGGTACTACTTTCACACTCCTCCTCCTCCTCTTCTTGATCACCAACGTCATCCTACAGACCACCATTGTATGCTGCGTAACTACACTTTCCCCGGTCACCACTTTACAGTCGCCAATCTCTTTCAGACTGGCCCTCCTACATAGGATATAATCCACCTGCATGCATCTTTCTCCACTCTTGTATGTCTCCCTATGCTCCTTCCTCTTCTTAAAATATGTATTCACCACAGCCATGTCCATCCTTTTCACAAAATCCGCAATCATCTGACCTTCTGCATTCCTCTCCTTAACAATTTACCTACCTATCACTTCCTCATCCCCTCTGTTCACTTCACCAACATGTCGATTGAAGTTTGTTCCAATCACTAGTCTCTCACCCTTGGGTACACTCAGCACCACTTCATCCAACTCACTCCAAAGTTTTTATTTCTCCTCCATCGCACACCAAACTTGTAGAGCATATGCACTAACAACATTCATCATTACACCATCAATTTCAAGCTTTATAAACATCACTCTATCAGACACTCTGTTCACCTCTAAACACTCTTGGTATACTGTTCCTTTAGGATAACCCCTACCCCATTTCTCCTGCCATCCACACCATGATAGAACAATTTGAACCCACATCCTATAGACCTGGCCTTACTTCCCTTCCATCTGGTCTCTTGCACGCACAATATATCAATCTTCCTTCTCTCCATCATATCAGCTAGCTCTCTCCCCATACCAGTCATACTGCCAACATTCAAAGTTTCAACCCTCACTACTACACTCCTAACCTTCCTCCTCTTTTCCTGACTTCAGGCATGCCTTCCCCCTCCTCTTCTCCTTCGGCCAACAGGAGCCCAATTTCCACCAGCACCCTGTTGGCTAACAGTACTGGTGGCGGTCGTTGTTAACCCGGGCCTCGACCAATTCAGTATGGAAATATGAAATGTTCTCCGGATAAGTCATTTGGCAGATGTTTTACATCGAATGCCTTCCTGACGCAAACCTCTCCATTTAAAAGGGCTTGGGACTGGCACAAAGAAATGCACTGGCTTGTGCATCATATATATTGGTATATATTTCTCTCTCTCTCTCTATATATATATATATATATATATATATATATATATATATATGCACAAGGCATGTAGTGGAGTCATACCTCAGCACCATAACTCTCAACCTCTTAGTTTAAGGGAAAGTAATGTATGCATTGCAGTTATAAATGTAGAATGTTGCTACAGTGACAGGGGTTGTGTCAACATACATGTTGTGAATGAAGGCTCTTTTGAAACTGACATGTATGCCATCAGATACTGACAGACATCATAAAATCATCATAGTGAAGTACCACACAAATCACAGTAATGAGCCTGTTGAATACAGAAGAAATATGAGCAATACATATGGACAGTCTGAAACAATCTGGTTAGTCAGGAGGTATACACAGAATTCCTTAGTGCAATAAATGTGGAACAAGCCTGAAAAAGGAGATGTTTAAAGCCATGAAAATGGGATATATCACAAATACTGGACTAGATAAGCTCACACAGTTGATGCATTCACACCCTCCTGTTTGTCCTAATGCATATTAACTGGAGGAGTAGAGGTTCTAAGCCGCATACTTCCCACTAGTTAGTGGCATACATCTTCACAGCAGCCCACTACTTTGTCAGAAATACACAACACGTATGGTGGCCAGGCAACAGTACATCTGACAAATATCTGGACATAACATCACACTAGGGTAAATACACTGAGCTGCTAGGCATGTCACCAATCACTGTCTACACCACAGGCAGATTGCCACAAGACTAACCCAATTTACCTATGGGGAGCACACATGTAATTGCAAGTATAGCAAGCACTACAGGTGTGTAACAGCATGGAGTAACAGACACCAGTGTGAAAGTGCATATCCACAACCAATCTCAATACAGTCACATAATGGTAAGCCTACATAATAGTACAGTATATGGACTGTGTGAACAAAAGTCATCATCATGTTTGCCACTCACACACTAACCCTACATATACTGGCCCAATTCACAGTGTAGTCTAATCCCTGACTGTGGTATGGGACATGTCTCAGTCTGGCCCTACAAACATATAGGCTGATAGGGTATCAGAAACTGGAGCAGCATGCAACTTCAGATAAAACAGGATCAAGAACACTGCCATCTACCCTAGTCTGTACAACAGGCCATATAATATAATCACAATACACTGCTACATAATACAGACACTCTGTCAACAATCACCATAAGTACACAGACCTCACTACTGATCAGACTACAACAGAATGTCCAGGTTTTCTCCTCAACTAATAGGCCTCCTGTACATTACATGTCTGGCAGTCTGATATATCACTGGCTTGATATCAGGAATTATGTCAGTAAATAATGGTATACTGCAAATATCCACCTCTTACTGCATGACATATGAACAGAGGGTGACAAACTTGGGGGACAGAGGCACAAATACAGGGCCAATATTGACATATTGCAGTTATAAACTGAGAACATTGCTGGTGTAACAGGGTTTGTTGTGACATATCTCTTCTGAGGGATATGAAGTCAATAACACACATGGATGTTACCATTTACTAATTACAATCATCAAAGTATGCTACTGCATTTATAAAGACAGAAAATGTGTGAGCAACACACCAAATCTAAGACTCCAAACTCTGGCCAGTCTGCAGATAGCCCTACAGGTGAGAGTTTTCTCAACCACATAACACTGTCATGCCAGACTTTACATCATGCAGAACAGCCATATCCACACAAACCCTGTTAAACCAACATTACTTCAAATGTAGAACATAAATATTTACATTTTGTCCCCATGTCTGGAACACCCCCTCCAGTTTGTTGGCCTGTCTCCACAGTGTTTGTTATAAGAGGTATTTCCAACTACCCTATGTGATGCTCTTTTTCACACACCAACATGGAGCCCTGCTCACAGTGAAGGAGAAGGGCCAACACCCACTTACAGTGCTTACTTATAGGAGTGTGGTTCCATGCAATTGGCTATAGGAATGATACTACAGCTGTTCCACATGCAATTAGCAAGTGGAGGACTCCAATTCATGTGCAGGCTATCAGCTGATCATGAGCATTACATACCAAAGTCAAGCTGCTGCCTGTGCAAACCAGATGCATTTTTTCCACATCTACCAAAGAGGGAGAGATAGAGGGAAAGAAAGAAAGGAAGAGAGAAAGAGCCAAGCATGTTTATGTATGATCCATGGCTGGAGAGTGGTATCTGGGTATTATAATGGTTGCCTATATATACATTTATGGCTGTGGATTGTCTACAACAACCTCTATGGTATTTGACAACTATTGGGCTTGTAATGTGACATTGGGACATATGGGTCCTCAATATGAAAATGTAGCAAAACCCACCCTGCAGTGGATCTTGCTATTACACAATCACACCAACACTCACACAGGATACTGATGATGCACACACACACTTGCCAGTACTGAGTTTCAAACCCTTACTTAGCTATGTATTGGTACTACAGTGTTATACAGTTATCATGAACGTCACAAAGCTTACATGTTGGAGAGCTGTCCAAAGGTATCTTTGAAGGTGAGTGACATCAGATGCAGTGCTAAAGGAGGGGTAGGGGAAGTGTAATAAGTGTGAATGACCACAAAAGCAGGTGTCAACAAAGGCACACACACTCACACACACTCACACACACATACATTTTCACAGTTGTCAGGACCAGGATTAGAACTCCTACCTAACTACTTTGCTACACTATGGTATTATATGGTTACTGCAAGTACCATGGAGCTTATATGTTGGAGAGCTGTCCAAAGGTATATTTGAAGGTGAGTGACATCAACTGCAGTGCTAAAGGAGGGGTAAGGGAAGTGTAGTAAGTGTGAATGACCACAAAATCAGGTGTCAACAAAGACACACACACTCTCACACACAAACACACACATTTTCACAGTTGCTAGGACCAGGATTAGAACTCCTACCTAACTAGCTTGCTATGCTATGGTATTATGCAGTAATTACAAGCACCATGGAGTTTATATGGTAGAGAGCTTTCCAAAGGTGTCTTTGAAGGTGAGTGACATCAGCTGCAGTGCTAAAGGAAGGGTAAGGGAAGTGTAGTAAGCATAAATAATCACAAAATCAGGTGTCAACAAAGACACACTCATTTTATCAGTTGACACACCCAGTATTAGAACTCCTACCTAACTAGTTTGCTACACTATGGTATTACGCAGTTATCGCAAGCGCCATGGAGCTTATATGTTGGAGAGTTGTCGAAAGATATCTTTGAGGGTGAGTGACATCAGCTGCAGAGCTAAAGGAGGGGTAAGGGAAGTATAGTAAATGTGAATGACCACAAAATCAGATGTCATCCAAGACACACACACTCCCACATACATTTTCACAGTTGCCATGTCTGGGATTAGAACTTGTATCTGACTAGTTTGCAACGCTACAGTATTACGCAGTTATCACAAGCTCCATGTAGCTTATAGGGCCGTGATTTGGCCAAAGGGTTATTTCAAGGTGACTGACATCGGCAGGCATGCTAAAGTAGGGCAATGGCAGGTGTAGTGAGCGTGAATGGGCTCAAAAGTATTAATCTCCACACACAGACATATTATCACAGCTGCTATGTCTGAGATTAGAACTCCTACCTAATTAGTTTGCTACAGTACAGCATTACACAGTTATAACAAGTGCCACAGAGCTCATAGGTATAATACTTAGCCAAAGGGATATTTCAAGTTGACTGACATCAGCAGGCATGCTAAAGTAAGGCAGTGGCAGGTGTAGTGAGTGTGAATGGCCTCAGAATCATTTATCTCCACATACACACACATTATCACAGTTGCCATGTCTGGGATTAAAACTCCCACCTAGCTAGTTCTCTATACTACAGTATTACACAGTTATTGCACACTCCAAGGAGCTTATAAGGCTGAGAGTTAGCCAAAGGGTTATGTCTAGGTGACTGACATCAGCAGGCATGCTAAAGTAGGGCAATGACAGGTGTAGTGACTGTGAATGGCCTCAAAATCATTCATCTCCACATACACACACACACACACACACACACACACACACACACACACACACACACACACACACTATCACAGTTGCTATGTCTGGGATTAAAACTCCTATCTAATGAGTTTGCTATACAACAGTATTACACACTTATTGCAAGCGCCACGGATTTTATAGGGCTGAGATTTGGCCAAAGGGTTATTTCAAGGTGAGTGACATCAGCAGACATGCTAAAGTAGGGCAATGGCAGGTGTAGTGAGTATGAATGGACTCAAAATCATTAAGCCCTACACACACACATTATCATAGTTGCCATGTCTGGGATTAAAACTTCTACCTATCTACACTACACTATTACACAATTATCACGAGTACCACAGAGCATATAGGGGTGAGATTTGGCTGATGGTTTATTTCAAGGTGACTAACAGCAGGAGTGCTAACATGGGCAATGGGAAGTGCAGTGTGTGTGAATGGGCCATAAATCATTCCTCTGGAAACACACACACACTCAGTCAAACACAACTTTACATCTGACAGGACTGACTTTACAAATGCTACATGAATACTGATTTTTTACTATCGTGTTACACAGTTATCACAAGCACCACAGACACTATAGGGCTGAGTGCTACCAAAAGAAATGTATACTGTGATTGACATCAGCACATCATGTGATATCAGCCAATTGGATGAGTAGTGGGTGGGACAGGTCTCATAATGGAATTTTCTCTGTCACTGTCTGTTTCTCTCTTCCCCACATCTCTGTGTGTGTATGTTTGACATATTATAGTGTGTTGGCCTTGGATATGTGTGAGCATTCCTATCCAATGTGTGCATGAAGCATAAATGGTGTACAATTTGGTGTGTGTGCACAGACATCTGCAAATGACAGATATGTATAGTCCACTGTGTTGTCAGACATGGGCTTCATTTCTCTAAGTGTAGGAGCATGCCCAGTATGACCTTCTGTATTGAGTGTATGAATCCATTCCAGGTAGGGTTGTACTTCATTCCAGGGTTTGGTGTTCTACACCTACAGCTAGCAACCTGTTTCTACAGGATATCTGTAGATAGGTTGACAATATGGAGTCACAATGGTTGACAGATAGGGGGATACTGTAACTATTGCTCTCTGTGCTGCTTGTGATACATGGTTGGTGTTAGCAGAGATATACAGACATATGTACTGTTTTACACTATGATGTATTATGTCATCAACTACTGACAGATATAATTATTTGCTCACAGTTATTTACTTGAAAATACAAGATGAATGAAGCTGAGTCCAGTATTGTGGCCTGCAGACTACACATTCTTGCACACTCCTGCCATTTTGGAGGGGTAGCGACAGACACTTGCTGATGGGTCTGTGTAAATGGTCCAAAACCTTGGTACTATGGTGGCCGAGGAGCCCCTTCTTGTACATATATTGACTTAACAGAATGGCCATATCCTGCTGTGGCCATACCTCTCAGCTGTACAGATTCATCCAGGTTAACCAGAGGTATATATCTTGTCAGTTCCCCTTCACTTTGTGGTTTACGAGCAGGTTTGTAGCCATCCATTACTGGATTTGCAGGAAGGGGTAGTATGGGCATGTAGCAGAGTTTCAGACTTCACACACTCCATGACATCCATGCATCTACATCCCCCCACTCAGTTATTCTATCCTTTTCCTAACATTATGTGAGCAATATCTGAGAAGTATACCTATAGTTGGCACTTCATCCCAGCAGCATTTATGGATTGGTCCACAGTTCATGCAGTAGGACATGGGGGGCATACTAATGGGATTTGTCAACATGGGCTTGCATTTGTATTCTGTTGACTATGTAGTTGGGACCCCATGAGATACCATATATTGGTACTATGGGTGAGGGACAGGCCTTAGACAGAGGACTGTAGGCCATTTGGTAGTGGTGCAGGCCATCTGTAGCAGGCCAGTGCATTCTGTCACTCCTACATTCCCTGGCTGTGAGCCAGTGGATTTCCCTGGGGTGACAGGGTAACTGTGTGAGGTGTTAATGGCAATAGTCCCTGTACATATTGATCCATTGGTCTGGATGCAGGCAGGGTGCTGCTTACAACTAGGGACACACCTGCATAGGACACCTCTTCAGCATGCTGCATTCTGTGGGTATTTTCATACAGAAGTGGGGTCATACTGTACTCATTCCCAACAGCAAGGATATGACCTGTGATAAACCTGTGGCTGATGGTGGGGTGAGCTGAGTGCATGTGTGATATGGAAGCTACTTGCAGCTGACTCACAGATATACCTGGGGCATTCCCCTTATGCTGCCTTGTGCGGGGACATAGGTAGTCTCTCATTACTTCATAACTATGCCTTTTCTGGTCTGCCAGTATTTGTCCAGACTACATCAGTATTCCATATTACACGGACAACTAATGTGCTGCTAACTTGTCTGTACAATTCCAAAATTGTGTGCAGCTGACAATTACATTTTATGCACTCTGTCTATGGTACTTCCACCTGTGTACTGTGTGTATGTATGGGCTTACATTCATGGCATGTCCATATTTTAGATGGTGACAGATATTGACATCTATACAGTGAGTATGGATGACTGCTGACATGGATATTACTGAGAAGCATTGTGGTTGGTACTGCAGTTGTCGGAACATGGCCCTGTCAACCACAGTACTGCCCATAGGCCACTAAGAAACAACCCTCCATGTCTACACATTGACCACTTCCAGACAATATTGAACACACAACAACCTAATACACAGCCCCAGCATATTGTACACATGCAACAATTTATCCTGTAGATTGGGCCAGCTCAGGTAATCTGTGCTCCACTGATATTACTCCTCACACTTGCATGTTACTGCATTTCTACATAGGATTGTGGGGGAAGGGCACACTTGATGACTGTAAACATTTGCTATGACTGTACTGGTATTTCAAGTACTCTGTTGGCTTCCATTTTTTTTTGTATTTTGACCTATCATGCAGACTGGAGGCATATCAGTAGACTACAGATCTTAGGTTTTATTGACCTACATTTCAGTTTCAGACTTCTTACCCTTCAGAACTAACATACAACAGCCAGACCTGTTGCAGTCTGTCTGTATAGGTCTGGAGGCTGTTCACCATTGCCATCAATTGGAGTCCTTAGCCCAGCCTTTTTTCATGGCCATCTACACCTGTCCTGCTGGCTGGTGGTGGGTATGTGAGCCTCACTGACATGCATGGCTGTGTCCTATGGACACATATTTGGGCCACCACATGTACTGCAGTGGGATTTGTCACCTTGTCTAGTACTGCCTAGTATGTTGACACCGGTATTTATTATGGATTTCATGCTGCCCATATAGGTGCCCATTATCTGCTGCCATCCCATTCAGCCACCCAATTCCCTTGCAAGCTCACGTCCATACCATAGATACAATTATCAGAACATACTACTCCATTCAGTAATTGATAGGAAGAGTGACTTACGTTGTGGCTTGGCCAGTATTGAGGACGATGCTGGAGGGCTATTTTGGATGCACATAGTACACTCCCTATACATAATAAAGCACAGATAGTGTCATGTTTGGCATCCCTTTTACTGTATGTGCAAGTCAGAAAGAGGTGTCATTCCCTGGGTCCCTACCATGTCAGTGTATGTGCTATGTGTTGCCTCTTTGCCAAGGCCTGGGCATACTGGGCATGCCTCCTTCTGCTTACATGGGCAGGCTCAGGTAGTTCCTCTTCTGAGTCCCTCTGTGCCTGTGATGGCCTTGGCAATGGTGGAGAGCTGTGTGGCCTTGCCCCGTGCTGTTCCTGCTGCAACTGTTTCCACAAGATCACATTGTGTAGCATGGCACATACTATGAACATTTGTATACATGTAGCCGGGGAGTACTGCAAGGCTCCACCGGATATGTTCAGGGAGTGGAACCGTGACTTCAGCATCCCAAACACATGCTCTGTTATGATTCTGGTTTGTGTGTGTGTGCCTCATTATGGAGTTCTTGTTCAGGTGTGTGTGCATTTCTGAGGAGTGTCATCAGACATGGCTCCAGTGTGTAGTCAGAATCCCCTACTAGGTGGCCATATGGGATGTCCCCAATGGCAAATGACTGCTACAGTTGTGTCATATGCCAGATGTGGGAGTCGTGATAGTGTCCAGGGCTGCCAGCACACACATTCAAGATAATGCCTTGGGCATCGCACATGACCTGGCAGTTGATGGAGGGGAAGCCCTTGCGGTTTATGTAGACCCTACCCCACTCATCAGGTGGTGCTTTGATGTGTATGTGTGTGCAGTCTATAGCAGGCACTACCTCAGGGCATTCTGCTATTTGGTAGAAGAATTGCATATTGTTGGTCAGTGCCTCATGGGTGTTGAGGAAATATATGTGTTCACCTGCATGTGCTGACACGGCAGTCAGGAACTGATGAAGTACCCTGGATGCTGATGCCTGTGAGATCCCTATGATATCCCCAGTTGTCCTTTGGAAGGTACCTGTGGCTAGTATTATTAAACCTAACATACCTTGGTATCCACTGGGATGGGTTCTCCTCTGTTGGTTCTGTGTGAGAGGCGGGGCTGGCACAGCTCAACAATTTGTTGTAGAATGTCCCTGTCCACCCTATAGCACTCCACTATCTTCAGCTCATGTAGCCCCTGGTAGGTTACCCTGGGTCTGTAGTTACAATTCCAAAGCACACCCTTTCCCCTTGGCAACCAGTGCTCCCTTGTCTTGTTTACATTCTGCCTGCCATTGACTATAATGGCAAAATGCAGATTTCTGTGAAAAGGCATTTTTTCCCTTTTTTTTTATTTTTGGCACCCCCGTGTTTGCACACTCCTGCCCTTAGCTTAAATAGCCGAGATTGGCCAAAAAAAAAAATAAAAATTTTACTTTTAAAAAATTTAACTTGCTTTTAATGCCAGTGGCCTTTTATTTGGTCATTGGCTTATCTGTTCAACATAATACATGCTTTTCATGAGCTGTCATGCCTCCACTTTGTCAGATGCAAAAATGTATGCGGCTACCAGCCGAATACATTTTTGCACTGACACTGTTCCTATACCGAATCTGTTCAGCTTGCTGAATCGCAAAATCACCTCATTTGCATGGTTTTCACCAGTGAATGAGGTGATTTGCATACTGAATGGAATTCTGTGTAGGAACAATATAGGGCCGCTCGTGCACGAGAAAATGGCCCTATCCTGGATCACACGGTGGCCATATTGCGTGCAGGAGCAGTTATACTGTTCCTGCATGAAATTCGGCAATTCGTGAATCTGGCCCATTGTAAATTCACCTAGAATGCATATAGTATACAAAATTGGTAGTTTTCAGCATCAGCATAATGTTGGATGTGATACAGCTGCCATGATTAAGATCTTTGCCTCCTATCCTCAAGGTACAAGGTTAGAGTCTGTCCTCTGTCCAATGTCATTTTGGAGTTTTCCTTGTGTCACTGTAAGATTCCTCTCACCTCAAAAAAAAATTCTGGCTGCTTCCACCCCTAACTCATCTAAGAATGGAATTGTGGGCAGCAGCACAGACTCTATATGGTGCCTAGACCAAGAAGAGTTGTATAGACAAACTACTTTGGGCATCAGCAGTGGTGTGAAGTATCCTCTGGATAGGGAAATATGATTCATAGACTGCACAAAGTGTCAGACTAGTCACTCAGCAGTGCAAAAAGTGTCTCTAAGTGATTTGGTCACAATTACTATGTCACCGAAAATGTGTATGATTATTTGCCAGTGATAAGTGAGTGGAGGATCCGACCTACACTAGGGGACTCATGTTAATGGTGAGAGGGATCTATGTGCCTCTACTGGCCAGAGTCTGCCTACCATAAACCCAGCAGCCTGGTTCAATAAGTACTGCCCTGCTGATATCCAGTTGCCCAGCATGGATTCCTTGTGATAGCTCTGTTGAGCAAAAGCTGGACATAAAAGCAATGAACCTACCAAACATAATCTAAGGAATACAGGTTCACTGACATGAAGTAGTTTGGAGGTGGAGGACATGATGGTAACGAGGAGAGTGGACATCCACTGTATTCCTGAGACAAGATAGAATAGCAGTGCAGCAAAGCCACTTGGCTTGGGATCCAAAGTCATTGTGTAATAGCCTGTTGACATTACATCACTCCCTATCACTTACTTAGCAGGAGCTCTGCCACAGGTCACAACTTTGCAAAAGTTTCCATTGAGAATATTGTCACTATGCAATAGTCTGTTGACATTACTTTACTCCCTGGTACATAACAGGAGGTCTACTACATGGCACACCTCTGAAAAAGTTTCTACCAAAAATATTTCCACTGTGCAATGTAAGCATGTTTAACAAGAAGAGCCATGCTTGTATATTACACTTAACTAGTTAAATGCATGCCTGTTCTGTGCTGGAAAGTAGCTGTGACACTCCTCCAATGGAGAAGTCTTTGCACTCTATACTCATATTCGTCTTTGTGCCTCTTTGTCAATTGTTGTGCAACAGCCATAAGCTGATTGCTCTGTGTAATACATTATCCAAAATCTTGGAAAGATGTACTCACTCTCAACTTATGCATATATAACGTCTCATAACCTTCTCTCTCCCTCACAATATGATTACAAATCAAATCACAGTGCAGCAATTGTACTTCTAAGGTTTACAGATACAGTAAATCACAATATAAATTTAGATATTCTAACCTCAGCCCCATTTCTGGATCTATCCAAGGAATTCAACACAGTCAATCATCAGATTCTCCTAACTAAACTCTCTTCCTGTGTGCTATCACCCTTCTCACTTCACTGGTAATTAAAGGGAGAAGGATGATAGTAGACAGGAAGAAAGTGAAATGGCAAGATGATTTCTCCTCTTTCACTCCTATATCTGTTGGACTCCCACAAGGGCCCGTCTGAAGACCACCACTGTTTAAGTTATTTATAAGTGATGTAAACTCAGCAGACAAAGAGACCACCATAGTACAATATGTCGATGACTACACTCTAATATGTACTGCTAGGACACTGCCTGTACTCCAAACACTCACACAGAAACCCTTCAACATAGAAGCTTGGTTTCACAATTCACAACTCCTCCTGAATCCAAAAAAAAAAAAAACTAAACTAATACTATTCACACCCAGCTCTCTCTGCTCCCCATATGCCACACAGCAAGGCTAGAACAGTGAGGAGAAGAGTGCATTCAGGCAGCATAATGCAGGACAACATGAGCTGGTGTTGATAATGTGGGACCTGAATGCACATATCGAAACAGTGAGAATAGGATATGAGGACTACCTGGGTCCCCATGGGTGGGGCAACATAAATAAAGGACACTCTATTCTAAATTTCTATCTAGCAAATAGCTTGATGGTAGATTAATGTTGGCCAACACATGGTTCAGCAAGAGAGACAGGTCACATGTAAGACTGACCAACATGCAACTCAGATAAACTTCTTCCAAGTGATGAAAGGGCACTGGACTTGAATCAGTATTTGAAAATGTGTGATGACTTTCCAAAGGATACAGTAAAACATTTTTTGGCATTTAGTTTCAGGCCGTGATTTTGACACCAATTATTTATTTGATACAAACCTTCCTGCTGGATGGCTACATCATTTGGGCATACATAACTACTCCTAGCTTACAGCCATCTGTAAACCTACTCAGCCAGAGCCATTTGGTGTTGGCTTTTACTTCGGAAGAGCAGATGCCAAACAGGAGAGTTACAAGCACAGAACACTGGGGGACTTCACTAAAGACTGGCCTCTTTTGTGGAGGCATATTACAGGTCAGGTATATTTTTATCAACTGTTGGAGAAGTTGTGGACAGTAATTAATACAAATATGAAGGATTTTATCTGGGAGTGGAAAAGGGCAAGGGTTAAGTAGGATAAGTTGATCCTTCTAATAGAAAAAGGTAGATTAGATTTGCCTGATTTGAAGGGATATTTTAGAGCTACACAGTTAAGGGTAGGGTCATATACATAAAACAGAAAGCTATAATCAAAATGGAAAGGGATGATAATAAAGCAGGAGATAAATTCAACAAATAAGGACATGGTGGGATTTCAGATGCAGAGCCTTAAGGAGAATAATAACAGCCTCAGAGAGTATTATATTTATAAAGTAGCAGAAAGTATTCTGAGAATTAAGCCAACATAAAAATGGAGAAAAAAGATTTTGCTTATAGGGATGACTGCAATTAGGGGTACAGAGAATAGGCAAGAGGGGCTGAAATTTATTGGAGAAAACTGGCAAAGGAACCAATATATTGGGAGCAAATATCCAGCAAGGGAAGGTAATAGAATAGAAAGAAGCCAAGAAGACATCTGGACTGCAGTCTAGAGATACTTTCCAATCAGGGATTGAGTAAGGGTAAAGAGAAAGGGGTAGGGGAATCCTAAGTGAAAGACCTGCTTTGGTAGAGTTATTAAGTGAATTTAGAACAGAAGCTGCTGCTAAAAATGATGATGTGTAGGCCTTATAAAATACTGCATAATAACTCTAGGAATCTTCAGAGGAGATTAGAAAAGATTGGGAAGGGAGACTGGATAAGCAATTCACAAGGAAACAGTGGTGTTACATATGTATTCCTCCCCAATATGCAACAAAGTCAGGAGGACATGAGAATTATTGCTTGAAATTGTTTGCATAGGTACTTCTATACTCCAAACATACTGAATAGAATTTTTCTTCAGGTAGATGGGAAATGTTGGAGGTGTGATGGGGAAGAAAGAGATAACTAGGAATGTGTTTTGGGAGTATAATGAAATGGCAGACTTTAAAAATCCCCTACAGAGTAATCATGTCAGAAATATTGGATGAGTAAATTGGTGTAACTAAGGAAATAATTTTTTATGCTGGGATACAGGATCTAACTTATCTAGACACCGTAAGGCCTTGCTAAGTTTAATTCTGGTGGTTGCCAAAAGAGCTATTACTAGAAAATGGAAATCAAATTCTAAACCAACTGTATTTGAAGTACTGAATATTGTAACAGAGATAAAAGAACTGGAAGTAGGATCTTTAGAAAAGCTTAGGAGCAAATTGCAAAAACATAAAATGGAAATTGTGGGAATAGACTGCGGTGGTGGTGCTGCGGTAGCGTTGTCGTCTCACAGTAAGACGTTGTTCTGTTCGATACTCAGCTAGAGCATCTTCTGTGTGGAGACATGCATGAATGGGCGTACCTTCGTTGAAGGTTGTGTGTCAGGGCCGGCAACTCGGTACGTAAAAATCTACTGCCAATCATTAGCAGACCGGAGTTCTGCTGTGGCGACCCCTAAAAGGGAAAAGCCGAAAGACACAAACAAACAAACATGCAAAATAAATTTTTGTAGGGGGAGTGATGTTTAAAAGAAGGCAGGAAGTGGCCAATTCATGTAATGCTGAACTGATGATAAATATACAAAAAATATATGTAACTTATAATGTTTGCAATTGGCAATATGTTAATATAGTTTGTTTTCTTTTATATAAATCTATGTTTGCCTGTCTCTTAAGTGATAATTCAAGAAAGGTGTTAAAAAAAAAAAAAAAAAAAACATGAGCTCCCTGATGGATGACCCAACTGTGAAGTAAATAAACTTGTTTTTAACAGACACAAGAACAGATGTCTAGGCAACTGTCTGCACTGAATATTAAGTTAAAGCTATTCACAGGCACAGCCCTGTCCAGGGATGCCAGATTTCTTACTGGACAGGAAGGGACAAAAAAAAAAAAAAAAAAAAAAAAAAAAAGGTCTTTAATGCAGAACACCTTGCAGTTCCGCACTAAACACAAGTAGTTCCGTGTTTCGCGATTTTTGATTGGCCCGTATGCTGGTATACAAGCCAATCAAGAAATCGCACAGCGGACCCTCTTCTGTTCAGTACGGAACATCTGGCAGATCCGCATTAAACAGAAGTAGCTCAGTTTTGTGATTTTTTGATTGGGTCGTATACCAGCATATGGGCCAATAAAAAAAACAAAGCAGAGACTGTTTCGCTGGAATTTTAACCGGTAGTGTGGGACTCGGGATCGGGCTGCTGATCCTCGGACAGTCCCGCTCAAATAGGGATGTCTGGCAACCCTGGCCCTCTCAGGCAGACAATGGGCCTAGTGCAATTTAACCTTGAAATCATCTGAGTTAAATCAGTACTTGATGATGCAAGGGGCAGCACTCTAAAGAAATAAAGTATATAATATCTGCTTTCTGGCTTTGCAGGGCTAATGTGCAATATTTGAGTGAAGTACGTTGGAATACTAGCTTTGACTTGTGGTTGTCTGAAAAAAATGCATTGATGGAGCCATTATTATTATGTTTTATTCTTGCAGTGTGAAATTAGATAATATGTGTCGGCAGCAGGTATGGGCCTGTTTCTTGATGAAATGATTAGTCCTTCTACTTGCTATTATAATTCTAGTTTTGGAGCACTAATGTGCAATTGAGTGAAGTAAACAGAAATGCAAAGCATGACCACTGTTTCTATGAAACAAAAGTACATTAATGTAACCATTATTTTCTTTGTCCTGTCAGGGTCAAACTAGACATTTTGGACAGACAATGGACACGTGACTGTCTGTGGAGGAAATGACTGCCCCAACTGTTTGCTGTTTCTAATTCTGTTTTACTAGTACTAATGTGTAAATAAGTGAAACATTGGAATACAATCTGCGACTACTGTTGTTCATCATAATCATCAATACCCTTTTTTACCTTTTTTTTTTCTACATGGGGTAGGTACGTTGCATCAATTGTATCTCTTTCTTT
The DNA here is from genome assembly GCF_019279795.1 of Protopterus annectens. Taxonomy (NCBI): domain Eukaryota; kingdom Metazoa; phylum Chordata; order Ceratodontiformes; family Protopteridae; genus Protopterus; species Protopterus annectens. The sequence goes on along the minus strand of NC_056728.1, from coordinate 1,628,109,724 downwards.
TTCGGCTCAGTGCCAGTCTCCTACCTCTTCTACAGTCATGACTGACTGTTGCAGGTCTTCTCTCACACATTCCATCCACGTCTCTGTTGGATCCTCTCATTTCCTTTTGTTTCTTCCCTGTGTATCCCAAATCTTCTTCACCAGCTTGTTCTCTGCTTTCCTGAACATGTGCCCAAACCACTGAACTCTGCTCTTCTTGACTTTCTTGGCAATTGGAGCTGCATGTGCTTCTGCTCTGATGCCCTCATTTCTTCATCTGTTCCATTGTGTGCATTCTTCCACCCATCTCATACACTTAATCTCCATCACCTCTAGCTTCCTCTGCTGCCCTGGTTTCTGGACCATACAGTAGTACTGATTGTACCATTGTTTTGTACACCTTACTTTTCAGCTTCTTTGGCATTCGTCTGTCATACACTACCTCTGACACTTTTACCAGTTGGCTGCAGTCCCTCTGATTCTAGCTTTGACCTATTCATTCTGACTTCCCTTCTCAGTAATCATCCCTCCCAGATACATGAAGCTGTTAAGTTGTTTCATTATTTTCCCTTCTATCTCAAGTCTCAACTTCTTCTAATTTCCCCAATCGCTGCCATTATAATTATATTATCTATACTCATTTTAATTCGATGTGCTTTCAGTCTTGCATTTCATTTCCATATCACTTGCTGAAGTTCTTATTCAGAGTCTGCCTGTAATATCACATATTCAGCATATAGCAACTTCATTGAGCTATCCCCTCCAACCTCTTTACTAATGTAGCCCATCACCAGTATTAACAGCAGTGGGCTGGGAGATGAGCCTTAATGCGCCACTGGGAACCCCTCTTTGAGTCTGAACATTGTTCTTACTTGTGTAATTGGGTCCTTATACATAGCCAGCACTAATTCTAATAATGGTTCTGGGACTTTGAACCATCACAGGACTGCTTAAATTAGCTTTCTTGGTACCTTGTCATATGCCTTCTCCAAGTCTAGGAATGTCCCATTGGACTATTGCATCATTTCTTGCTTCTCCTCATCTATTTTTGTGTAACATTTTTTTTTTTTATCCTGACCAGGTCAAACCAACTAATCTGTGTGGACAGTGGGTATGGGGTCTTTCTGGATGAAATAATTGGCCTAGATGTTTGCCATTGTAATTCTGGTTTTGGGACACTAATGTGTAAGTGAGTGAAGTAATCTGGAATGCAAGATACTAGTACTGCTTCTGTGAAACAAGAATAAATTAATTTAACCATTTGTTTACCCTAAAATGGTCATACTAGATACTTTGAGTAGACAACGGGCATGGGAGCTGCCAGTGGATGAAATGATTGGCCCTCCTGTTTGCTATTATTTTGGTTTTAGATGACTATTGCATAAAAAGGTGAACTAAGCTGGAGATATAAGCTGTGACCACTTGTTTTTTGAAACAAAACTATACTAATGCAACCAATAATCATTGTTTTTTCATCCCAGCAGAGTAAAGTCAGATACTGTACGTGGGCAGTTGGTATAGAGGCTATCTCTGGTTGAAATGACTGGCACTGCTGTTTGCTGTTGTAATTCTGGATTTGCTGTACTATTATTTATCCTGGTGAAGCAAGCTGGAATATAAGCTGTATCTACTGTTTCTGTGAGAAAAAAGTACATTAATCTAAATATAGATATAGGACCCAATGATTCCCATGCTACAGAGAATACCTAAAGTACACAAAGATGCTATTTGTCCCGCTATGAGACCTATAGACTCGGGGAGATATTGCTGTACTGAATCAATATCTATATACTTGGAAAAGCAATTTCGACCATTGTTGGATAAAAATCCTATTGTTTTAAAAGATTTGAAACAATTATTGAAGGATTTGTACCAATATACTTCCAGGGTGGTGCAGCGGTAGGTTGTTACCTCACAGCAAGAGGTTCTCTCGTTCAATTCTTGGCTTGGGTTGGGAGTGCCTTCTGTGTGGAGTCTGCATGTCCTCCCCACAGTTGAGTGGGCGTTTGAAAGACATGAGTTGAATGGGCATGCCTTTGTTGAAGGTTTGGCATCGGGCTGGCAACTCTGCACCATATAAAACAACTGCCAATCATTAGCAGACTGGAGTTCAGCTGTGGCGACCCCTAACCGGGAAAAGCCAAAAGACAAACAACATTGAAGGATTTGTACCAGCTTTTCCAAGATAGAGCACAGAATGGTGATTTTATATTAGTCACCTTAGTCATTATTTGCAAACATTCCAAATGTGACAGGTACATCTATGTTACAGAGCTATTTAGTTGAACACAGTTGGTTTAGTAGTAAAGCCAGTGATATGTTATGTTTGCTCATGGAGACAGTGTTCGAGAACAATATATTCTTGTTTGAGCACAAGATTAATTTACAAAAGGATGGCATGGCTATGGGCACATCATGTGCCAATAGCTATGCTAATCTGGTAATGGCTACATGGGAGGCAGAACGTATAGTAAAAGGTCCTTTTTCTAGATGTATTATGTTGTACCACAGGTTTATGGATGATTTATTTCTGTTATGGGAAGGCAGTCTGGATGAGCTTAAAATGTTCTATGAATATATTAATAAAATGACCTCCTTTCTTAAGTTTACAATGGAATTTTCATATCAGGAAATTAGTTATTTGGATGTGAGCATTATAGAGAAAAGGGTATTATTACTAGAGTTCACAGAAAGGATTGTTACAGAAATAACTTATTACATAGAACAAGTATGCATCCTGGCCATATATTTAACAACATTATTAAAGGGCAGGGGATGAGAATTTGTAAACTGCGTGCAGATGATTTTAACTTCAAACAGGAGTTGTTTGACTTGTCAAATAAGTTTGTAAACAGAGGTTATGAATCTCAAAATGTAGAGGCCAGTCAAAAAGATGAGAAAAACACAAGCCAGACCACATTTCTTGGAGAATGACATGGCAAATACTAAGGTATGTGCTAAGATTAATTCAGTAAGAATGCCACTCTATTACTCTAGTAATGTTAATCAGGCCCTTGATATATATAAAAAATTCTGGCCTATTTTAATGGCAGATAAAAAAAATAATGAAATAGTGGGATCACGACCTAGCTTCACTTTTAAAAATATGAAATCTGTGGCCTGGTAAATTGCTGAGGACTATAAACAGTACATTTTGACAACCATTTGAGTTTTAGATTTCTTATCCCTCAACACTGCACATAGTAGGTCACTGTTTTAGGTGGTCTGGGCAGAATTCATATAAAGCAACCAATCACTGGCATGGTATTTTTGCCATGTCACAAAGCTTGGTTCCTTGTTTGGTTGAGTTCTTGGCTGAATCCTCTTCTGTGCAGAGTTTGCATGTCCTTCCTCTCCTTGTGGGCCTTTTATCTAGGTGCCATGGTTTCTGCTAGCATTAAAAAGGTACACCAACGGTGATTTGGTGTTCCTGTAATTTCCCTGTAAATAAGTCTGCATTGTTTGCATGTCTGTGCATGTTTGCATGGGTCTCTGCATGGGTGTGTCTGTATCTGTGTGTACTCGTGTGTAATTTTTTAATTATTGTTATTGATGATATGCTCTTCTTTAATATGTATTTTGAATTTAATTTGGAGTAGGTGAGGGTTCTTTTTACAGATTACTTGTTACATTACCTCACTTTATTCATTTTTTTAACTTCTATTTATGTTTTACCACTTGTGATTGTTCTCTATCCCAGGGAAAAGGGAAATTCCCAGGATAGTGCAATCTCAGTCTTTACTGCAGCAACCTTGAAATCTCACAGTAGCGACTGATACTAAGAATGTTAATCAGTACAGTGATGTTAAGACTGGCACCCATTTCTGAGCCAAGATTAGTTGTGTAGATGTTAGGTAGTGTTTCTATTTAAGATGGACAAGATCCCGCAGTGACAGGCTCAAGTTTTAAGTAGATCAGGTATAGCATGTGTCTTGGTAACTGCAAATCACATTGGGATTGTTTGCAGAGGCTGCAGAAAGAAAACCTGCTGCAGTACAGTCATGGCTGTCAGGAAAAGGCCATGGTTCTTGAGTTGATGCTGAGTCCCTGCTGTTAACAGCTGGGTGATCTGATGAGTTGCTGGTGTTCTTTCAGAAAAGCACCCAATCATATCTCTTAACTGTACTGAATTCCTCAGTATTTCCTGGTTTTGGGCTAAAAATAATATGGTGCCAGGAAATCCTGACTGGTCCCTTTAAATCCTAATTTTGGCATGTAGACAAGGTCATTGGAACCAGTGGGTGAGGGGGGCCTGCACCCTCTCACTTTTAAGAGGATTCCTTTCCGTTTATTTGCATTTTAGCATATATTTGATGTTTTGGTGTGCTCATGGCTTCACTCACTCCCATTTTAATAAACACGAGAACTGTGTATGCCTAACTAGCAGAGTATTTGTTTTTTCTTTTTTTTTTTTTTCTCTAGTACAGTACCTGCCATAGGTGGCAGCACAAACGTCAATCAATTAATTGTAGCACTGATGTATATTTAAAAGTTAAATCTATAGTGTATTTACTTGTATTAATGTCAGGCTCTACATTAGGAATATCAGTTATGTATTTTGCAATAGAAGTCAGCTGTGTCATTCGTCTGAGTGTCTGGGCTATTTTTTTTTCATGAGAAAGTAGACTGAAACAGCTGATCCACAATGTTCTAGCATTATATGCATCTGAGTTACTCTTAGGTGTGTAGTCTGTCATCTAGTTCACAAACATTATGTTTCTTTTGGAAGATTACGATGAATTAATGGTTCTGATCTAATTAAATAACCCATTTAATAGCTAACAGCTGCATGTACACTCATAACAGTAATCAGAACTGCAGGTTGCTTATGCCACAAGAGGGTGCTTCTGTCATTTACTCCTCAGTTGATTCACGAAGGTCGGGGAAAACAAACAGCATAATCTCTACGATCCTTGTGCCTCCAAGAGGTTTTCAGAGTACCACACTGCAATTTCACTAGCAGCTATGATGACCTTTTATTTATTATTTTATTATTTATTTATTTGCTTTTGTTAACCAGGAAAGTCCACTGGGCTGAAATGAGCCCATTTTCAGTGGAGACACATGGAGAAAAGCTCCAAAAATGTACATAACTAAGAGATTATTTAGAGAGTTAATAACAGCATTTAACAATATACAAGAGTAATAACAGCATTTAACAATATACAAAAGAATAATATAGGAGTCAGAAGTGACACAATAACAAAGGCAATGTATAGCAACATTTTGTGAAAGACTTGGGTGCTTTGCAGGTATTCAGTAGATCAGACAGATAATGATAATCTGCACTTACACTATTTTTACACACCATGTGAGGCAGGGTGAGGCACACTGTGCTGTAATTAAGGGTGAGTGCACAATAGGGAGAGTGAAGAAGAGTGCGGGTATCTGAGAGATGAGTCAGGTTAGTAATCAGGTGACTGAGGAATGGGGGATGGTGCAAGGGCATAGCCAATGAGAAGAGAGATGTTGATAGAGTGATTTTTTGAATTATGGGGCATTATTTATAGTCCCTAGAGAAGGTGGAAGGGCATTCCAGAATTTAGCTACAGTGAATGAGTAAAGGTATTGGCCTACAGGGAGTTTAGGTCTCAACTTCGATAAGTGATTGATTTTCAGATCTTAGTGAACGGTTTGGTCGATAAAGAGTCAGAAGTGAAGCCAGGGCTGGGCATTTGGAGGAATTATAGATGAATTTATGTGCTGTGGCTAGTTTTATGTAAGTTAGGTGTTGTGGGAGTTCTAGCCAGTTCAGGGATTGTAATGAGTGACAGTGGTGAGAGGAATATTTTGCTCTAGTAACGAATTTAGCAATTTTGTTATAGCAGCTCTCCATTTATTTTTTTAATGACGATTGGATGTTTGTCAGAATGGGGGCGCCATAGAGGAGAGAAGGCAGGAGAAAAGTTTGGGCAAGTGTTTTTCTAGTAGAGTAGTTTTGAAAGTATTTATGTCGGTAGAGTGTACCAAGTTTTTGGTGTGTTTTTTTTATGTTGTTGTCGATGTGTTGGTCAAAGGTTAAGTTGTCATCTAAGGTTATGCCAAGTAACTTAATATGGGAAACTACCTCGAAGGTGGTCTTGTTGGAGAAGAAAATAATGAAATCCGATTTATTAATTGTGGTACTTTTTTGGGGCATAAAGGGCAAGAGTTTTGTTTTATTTGGGTTGAGGGTGAGGTGATTATTTGTCATCCAGGTTTCGGTAATAGAGAAAGCATTCCGGGTTATGGTCAGAAGTTCAGTTTCAGAGTTACCAGAGCAGATAATAGTAGAATCATCCACATATTGAACTACAGATGCATGAGTGAGAGTGGAGTGAAAGTCATTAATAAAAATACTGAACAGGAGGGGGCCTAAGATGGATCCTTGAGGAACTCTGGTAGAAGTAATGAGTAAAGGAGAGAAAGAGTGCAACCATTTGGTGGATTGTTGTCTGTTTGTGAGGTAACTGGTGAACCAGTTAAGGATGGGTGTGGACAAGCCAAGGTGTGAGAGCTTAGAAAGGAGGAGAGGATGGGAGATGGTGTTGAAAGCTTTAGAGAGATTAAGAAAAAGTGTGGAGACAAGTTTACCATCATTGCGGCTGTGGTTAACAGTGTCCAGGAAGGATAGGAGAGCAGTTGTAGTACTATGGCCAGGGGGGAATCCATGGTGAGTTGTGGAAAGTAGTTGGTTTTGAGATAGGTAATGCATGAGTTGAATTTGAATACATTTTTCCATTATTTTAGAAATAGGAGATAGAATGGCTATAGGGCGGAAATTTGAGATGTCTGAATTATTACCACCTTTATGTAAGGGTATGATAAAAGCTTTCTTCCAAATGGATGGTACATAGGCTTCTTGGATAGATCTATTTATGAGCATGCTTATGGGGTAGCTGATGGATTTGGCAGACATTTGAAGGTATTCTGAGGGTAAACTGTCTGGGGCAGTGCTACCGGGTTTGAGATTTAGCAGGAGTTTAGAAATAGTGGAAGTGGGAACGTGAGAGAAGGAAAAAGACTGGTGGGAAGGCTTTTCTGGGGTATGGTTTGTAGAAGTGGGGTTGCTGTTGTAAGTAGCTGTAGGAAAGGTGGAAGCAGGTTTGGATATAGTGTCTATGAAGTAGGAGCTGAAAAGGGTAGATAGTTCACCTGGGTGTTAGTCAGGGTTTGGGTAAGGATTGCTTTTGGTGCCAGGGTTTAAAAGAGTGAAGACTGAATTCCAGAACTGTTTTGGGTTATAGTTGTGTTTGTTTTTTTTTTATCATTAATAACTAGATGCTTTACTTGATTGTGGAGTTATTTGAAAAGTTGGAGATCTGTGGGGTTTTTACTATTATACCATTTTTTCCATGCTCGGTCTCTGGTATTCATAAGTTTTTTTGTGTCTCTAGAAAGCCAAATTGCATGATTTGCTTTGATTCTCTTATTCCAGAGGGGGGGGGGGGGCATTCTATTCAATATACTGAGGAAAGTTGAATTGAAAAATTCAACTGCTTCATCTAGAGGCAAATACTTTAGAATGCTCTAATTGATTTTGCTTAATGTTTCATTGAAGTTTATGGGGTTGAAGTTAATTAGCCATCTAAAGGGTCTGTACTGGTGCTCATGTAAGGTTGAGGAGATGGCACGTGTTATATAGGCAGGCAGATGGTCACTAATATTGCAGGGTAGAGTTCATGCAGGTGTAATTTTGTTGGGATTGGACACTAAGACCCAGTCAAGTAAGGTGCCTTTGTTAGTGTTATTGCTATCCTTTTACTTTACTTGAAAAGACAGACAGGTCATAACTGTAGTATTTCAGTGTTTAGCTGCCTATCCTTACTAGTTTGCTTTACCTTTCTGTTCCACTGCTGGTTGTAATACTTAATATTTTTGCTGTAACCCAAGCTGAACCAGCAGCTGTGATACATGCTCTATCCCGGTAACCAAAATGTAAATAAAAGAAAATAAATAAATTAAAAACATATGTTTATTTTGAGGATAGCTGTCATACTTTACGAGTTTGAGGAAAAGTCAACAGTATCTGGACAGTTGAGAGCTATGGCCAACACAGTTATGGAAATAACACTACGTGAGATTACTCCATAGTACTTATGAGACAATACATATTTTTCAAATTCTACATATATGTTTGATCCCTTAATTACTGCAAATTAGTCTAAATTCCTACCACTTTCAAATTAAAAAGTTTTTTGGCAGTTGCTTTAGAGAGTTAAGGTTGGGAGCTGTAGCTCCTATGGTATGTGGTTGTTTGATTCCCTCAGCCCCCCCCTTCTCTACTTTGTGACTTAAGTAAATCACTCAACCAGGCCATTTTTTGAAGGATATAAAGTATGAAACTTAAATGTATGTCATCATTTTAGTGATGTTCAGCCCTCATAGCTCTTCAACAATAAATTACAAAAAAAAAAAAAAAAAAAAACTGTGGACCATGGTGGCAGGCAGCACATTCTCCTTTTCAGGAAGACCATGCATGATTCACCTGCATGCATGGCGATGCATATGTAAACTCAGTCCGCACTTACTGCGAAATTTAATTAGCAGTGCCAACTGCCGAGGAAAGTGTGAGTGTCAGCTATTCATTTTTCTGATCTTGGGTGTTAACTGTTGCAATGAATGCAACCTGCTGATCAAAAGTGAAATGTCTATGTTTGCTGCATATATATGTCTTGTGTTGGCAGTCCAATAGTAAAACATGAATGATTGCCAACAGGGACATTGTACTGATGAGTAACCCATCTGTTTTTTTTTTTTTTTTTTTTTTTTTTTAAATTAATAAAAAAAAAGAGCTGTTATTACTTAAAGTGCAGCAGTTGAGCTGCAGAGTCGGACTGGTCTGTGGTGCAGCATCCCAGTCTTCAGTGCGCAGGGCATGTCACAGAGAGAGAGAAATACAGAATCATCTGAGAGAGAGAAAAAATATGAGAACATTTATTTTGACTTCCTCCTCCGGGTCCTCTTGGTAATAAGACAAAAAAGAAAAAGTGACTAGATAACTGGGCAAACATTGGGCTATGTTGTTTTGTGTGTGTGTGTGTGTGTGTGTGTGTGTGTGTGCGTGTGTGTATGTGTGTGTGTGTGTGTGTGTGTGTGTGTGTGTGTGTGTGTGTGTGTGTGTGTGTGTGTGTGTGTGTGTGTGTGTGTGTGTGCGTGTGTGTATGTGTATGAGGGAGAGAGAAATAGGAGTGGGAGTCTGGGAGAGGGAGCTTAATCCCTACTAAGAGAAAAGTATATTTCTTAATGGCAGTAAATGAGAGATAGGCAGTGAGTGATGGAAGCAAGAGTCTGCTGTTTAAGGTTGTGAGTGGTAGCATCCCAGGCCTTATAGGTTATAAGAACATATTCAAAACATAAGTAATGGGTTTGATTTGTAAGCAGATTGATAAAAAATGAATGAGCCAAGAACAGTATGACAAAAAAAGTTAACTAAGAATACTCCACCAGGCACAAATGAATCGAAGCTCCAAGGAAAAATTGCTTTAATAAGCACTTTAAAACACTCCACAGTAGAGACTGGATCAGTGAAAAAACAATTTGCTAAAGGGGCTGTTATTGATCCTTCAGCCGACACAATAGGTCGGAGGGGTGGGTCACAGGCATTTTTGTGGACTTTGGGAATCCCGAAGATGCAGGGAATTTTTGGTTTATCTACAAACAAAAATTTGTAAGTTTCTTGGTCTATTGAACCCTGCATTAACATGTCATATAATAAAAGATGAATCTTTCTATAGGCCATGTTCACTTCGTTAATGGATACCCTGGTGTATTTTTCAGAATCATTAAGTAAGTCCAACATTTTCCCTTCGTACTGTATTGTGTCCATGTGCCCCTTTAGCAAATTGTTTTTTCACTGATCCAGTCTCTACTGTGGAGTGTTTTAAAGTGCTTATTAAAGCAATTTTTCCTTGGAGCTTCGATTCATTTGTGCCTGGTGGAGTATTCTTAGTTAACTTTTTTTGTAAGCAGATTGGTTTACAGGGATCTGTAATTAGCTGAAATGAGTACAAAATAGTTTACACTTACACTTTGTCATAACTTCAGAGGTACTGTGCTAGATTTCATGGTGTGTACTTATATACTGTAGGGTGTTGTTTGCTCAGTTTTCTGAAATGTGGATTGCTGTAAATGTTTGTTTGAAGGGTTTTTGACACTAGTATTAATGGACAGTGAATGCTTTGCTGACCTGGTATTATTTTAATCAATTTTATTAAGTATGCTAATATGCTATTTTAAATGTAGTTATATTAGTTAGGCAAGTCTTGGGTACTTTGGGAGCATGTTAAAAGTTTTAGACGCATTTCTTTAATGATTGTCTTTTCACTGGGTAATTTCCCCTTAACTGCAAGACATTGACGAGCATAACTGAATTTGACTTCTACAATAACAGGCTGTACTTAAGAAATTTGTGACCAAGAAATTCTCTCAAATAAACTTTGTGTCATTTTTATTTGTTATATATATTTGTTGATCAAGTAGGTGGATTGGTCTACTTGCTCTTTTCAGCCACCACCTGAGCGCACAGAGCAGATGGCAAGTACAATATTCATCTCTTTGATTATAAGAGTTAAGAAAGACAAGCCTTTAGCTGTTATTGGTGGTCTACAGACTTTTATTTCTAAAATACTGAGCCTTACTGGCAGACATTCAATTATAGGCTAATGTCTCAGCATCTGGAGGAACTTAGATTGTAATCCGCTGTTGAAGGTGTGCCATACTGTTTTATATGAAATCTACAAAAGAAGGCACAAAGAGACTAAATTAGTTTATATTAGTTATATTTGTTCTACAACATCTTTACTTTTGTTAATGTTTATCTAGTGATATCATTATCAGGCACACGCTAATTAAATGTACGCACAATGTCCTGTTTTGTGTAGGTGGACAAGGGCAATGGACATATTTATTGTGAACTCTGCTGTTAAACGTGCTGACTTGCCTTGCAGCAGGAAGATGCATTGCACAATTCTGGACAGTTAAACAGTTACAAATTCTGGTAGTAGGATCGGGCTGATTTTTTTTTTTTTTTTTTTTTTTTTACGGTGGTCAGACAAGGCCATGTGGTGTAGGAAACCATGATGAAAGTTAATTAATGTCAAGCATAGACATCATTTATTTTAAAGAAAATAAAGAACTCCTGCCTGGTGCCCTGCAGAGTTCTACAGCAGCAGAGAGACAAAAGAGAGACTATGGAGTGATTAAGTTTCAATTTTCTGCATTTTCGTGCTGCCTTTAGCTAATTCCGCCTAAAATGCCGATTTTCTAGAGTTTCTGTGATTTAAAAAGCTTGCTTCAGCTACATATTGTACTTATTTTACTGCCTGCACTTTAACAAAGTAATTTTTGTGTTTAAATTACCTGTTTAGCTGTTGTAGGCTACACACTCAAGTGTGATTTGATTCTATCTGCTTTATTTTCTGAAGAAAAAAAAAAAAAAAAAATACTTGTTTTCCCACCTTTCTAAGCTAGTGTAGTCCAGTTTTCAGGTTAGTGCAGAATTCAGGGCTGTGTTACAAGTTTCTGTGTTTGCCCATACCCTACTTGGATAGAAGGAAGTTTCTCTGTTCACTGTGAGAGAGGGAGCTTTGAGCAGCCTATCTGTCCCTGGAAGAGTGGTTTCAACCCAGAAATTAGTAGTTTATTGGCCATTTTGGGATAATTTCTATTTCTTTCATTTCCCTGCTATAAAACCCACATTTGTGCGGTTTTGCATGCCAGGCAGCGCAGGTTAGCTAGGGTGTAACTATTCCTGGCTCCACAAAGTCTACTCTTAATTTTTTCTCTTGGAACTAGACAAACTTTCAACTTAAGCACTCAAATTATTCACTTCTCATCCTGGCACGTGCCCAAAACTCATAGCAAGCACTTATAAACCTTAGCACTAGACCCCCCTATACTGTAGAGAAGGACAAGGCTCTCTAATTGTCCTTAACAGCCAATCAGTAAAACAGTTCAATGTACCTATCCAGGCATGTCCAAAAGCAGTTTCAGGTGTACTCTCCAGTCCAACTGGTGAATCTGGGCAATTTGAGGCAATGTTACAATTGTCTCATGAACACAGACAACTCTCTCCTCCTTCCACCAAACTCTAATACATGCAAGAGATGCAATTATACAGCCAAACTGGAGGCTAAGCTCTCTCAACCCAAGACTGGACCAAGCACTCAAGAGGAGAAGGGAATTACTTGCATCACACCACCAGTCTCACATAGACCTATGAAACCAGCACTGGCAAAAAACACACATAAATACATAAAAACATATTCAGAGGCTCTAAATAAAAATCTGCAAAAGCAACAGTGACCTCCAAAGCAGACATCCAAGCAACCTCCACCCCCCCAACACAAACCATGAAACACATATTTCACAAAGTCAGTGTGCCACACAATCACAGCCCTTAAGGCAAAATAACATACCCAACACACTGGAAATAGGTGACTCTATAGTCAAGCACACTGGCGTTCCACTCACTAGGCTGAATAAGGAGAAGGTTACTGTTAGTTGCATGTTGGGTGCCAGGATCCGCCACATAACACAAGCACTCAGGTCACTCCAGAACAAGTACAAATATGGCTCTGTCATTGTCCATGTTGGTGTTAATGACCTGAGCCATATCTCCCTGGACTACATGAAAAGAGACATGGACAAGCTCCCTGTTCACATAGCCCAGGCTGGTATGACCTTGACCCTGAGTAGCATCCTGCCCTCACCAAGAATAATTCCACGGTATAGAGAAAAAATTATTAATTTCAACAATTGGCTAAGCTTCTGGTGTCATTCAAAGGGGATCCAGTGTCTGTCAGCCTGGAATGACATGCTTGACAAGCCACGCTGCTTTGCTAGAGATAGCTTGCACCTGTCACCCTTAGGCTATCGAATACTGGCCAAGGCTCTTGCCACCCCTATAGTGCCTTTTTTAGGCAAGGCCCAAAAGAAAAACCCACCACCGTAAATAGCACAAGTAACAATAATCTGAGGGTAATGCTGGTCAATGCCAGAAGTCTAAACCTCAAAATGCATGCACTCGAGGCACTCCTGAGTATGGAGAAAATCGATATATGTGCAGTAACAGAAACCTGGTTTAAAGCTCCAGAGAGCATGCCAGCACTACCAGGCTACAACTCATGCCATACATTTCGGCCACAAAACCCAGAACGAAATACAAAAGGTGGGGGAGTATCCATATTCATCAAGGATACCCACACCTCCAGGTTTTTGGCACAGCACGATGCTTCAGAGATCATCCACGTGCAACTAACAATGGGCAAAACTACTATTCAAATTATAGCTTGCTACAGATCACCCACCATGTCACAGGACCCCCACTCCGCATTCCTGGAAACACTGGGAAACATAAAGGTCCTACCAACCACCCTGATATTGGGTGATTTCAATTACCCAAGATTAACTGGGAGAACTACTCAAGTACAAACTCCTTGGTCTAACATTTCCTAGAATTTATAAACTCAAACACCATGGGTCAACTGGTTAACACCCCCACCAGAGGTGACAACATATTGGACCTGGTCATTACCAACATGGGCAACCGATGTTCCACACTGGAGGTCAACCCCTCGCTGGGTAGATCTGACCATAAACTAATCACTCTGGATATCCACATTCCGCCACCACTCCTGGTCAAAGAAACCACTGTGAAAAAGTTTTCAAAAGCAAACTTCACGTTATTTAAGACCGAGGTGGGAAGTTTCAAAGCCCCTATGCTAAAGGATAATGCTGTCCAAGCTGCAAAATCCCTTACTAATGCACTCTACGGGCACCTATAAGACTGCATGGATCATGCTATCCCAAACAAAACCAAGACTCACTCCTCCAAGAAAAGGAAACCAGTCTGGTGGACCCCTGCCATAAACAAGCTATACAATAGAAGGAGGAAACTAGTACAGAAAAGAGTAAAATCCCAAGAATGGAAGACATCTCTGATCAGTATCAGCAAGAAACTATGATCCCTCATAAAATCATCCAAGGCCAGCTTCGAAAGAAAAATTGCCATGGACTCCAAAGATAACTGCAAGGTATTCTTTAGCTATGTCAAGAATCTAAGTGGCAATTCTCATATCTGCTCGGAGTTTGTGCAGAATGGCACAAAATACACTGAACCGACCAATATAGCCAACATCCTGGCAGAGAGGTTCAGTGCAAACTTCACCCCCATCTCACCCCAAAAGGGCCCAAACCTATACCAGAAGAATGTAGTGCCCCTGAAATCACAGACACACAGGTTAAAACAGCCCTCTCCAAAGCCAAAAACACAGCATCAATGGGATTGGACAGTGTCCCAGGATGCGTCCTACACGAGCTCAAAGATGAACTAACCACTCACCTAAACACACTGTTTAACCTCAGCCTCTCCACAGGATATGTGCCCACAGAGTGGTGCACAGCAATGGTTATTCTGCTCCACAAAGGTGGAGCCACGATGGACCCCGGGAACTATCGTCCTATATGTCTGACTATCTTGGTCTGCAAAGCTATGGAGCGCATCATCATGGATCTCATTAACAGAGACATTGAAAACCTCCAAACACTGGACCCTACCCAGTTCAGCTTTGTTAAGGGCAGATCATGCCTCCTAAACCTGGTGGATGTCTTTGAGACAGGTACCAAGGTTATAGACGAGGGAAAGGTGGTCCACACAGCCTACCTAGACCTCGCAAAGGCCTTCAACACCATTCCCCACTCAGGTATTATAGACAAGCTCACCAGCCTGAACATAAACCCCTACATCATGAGATGGGTTGCCAACTGGCTCATGGACAGTACCCACATGGTAAGAGTTGCAGGAGCTAGGTCTGACTCTAAACCGGTTACTAGTGGCATTCCCCAGGGCTCAGTCCTAGGACACCTCCTGTTCAGCATATACTTCTGAGAGGTACAGACAAGCACAGGAGAACTATGGCTGACCAAGTTTGCAGATGACTGCAAACTAGGGGCTATAATTGACTCTCCGGCTGACACAGACATTCTCCAAAAGGGTCTCACTGAGACAGATACCTGGTGTTAAAACCATGGCCTCAAGCTAAATGCCAAAAAGTGCATAGTCATCCCTTTTGGAAAAAACAAAGTACCCACAAACTACCACATAGGTGGTAGCCCCCTAAATACGGAAGATGTAATAAGGGATCTGGGGACCCAAGCAGATAGTAACCTCTCCTTTGATAATCACATTGCCAAAGTGGTAAGAAAATCCTTCTATGTGGCCCACCTAATCACAAAAGGGTTTGCATCCAGATCGAAAGAGGTCATTGGGCCCCTCTATGCATCACTCATCAGACCCATCATAGAGTACAATGTTCCATTTGGGATGTACCTTACAAGACACCTGCAACAACTGGAAAGACCACAGAAGTTCCACACCAAGAGGATCACTGGCCTCAAGCAGATGCCTTATGCAGCTTGACTGAAAAAAACTCCAGCTGGACAGAGTTGCATACCGCCTACTAAGAGATGTTCTCTGCCTGACATATAAGGCCATGTCCAACCCAGAATTGGTGGACATGCTCCACCTAAAGAAAACCATATCCCCCTCGAGCCACACGCTCCAGGGATCAAAACCTCACCACAACAATAAATATGACATGCTGGAGTGATAGATTTCTGTCCCAGAGACTCCCCATGCTCTGGAACAAGATTCCAATCTACATTAGGCAGAGCTCCTCACTAACCCTCTTCAAGAGAAACCTTGACGAGTGGATGGAAAACAGAAAGTTTACCCCAGGGATCACTTCAATGGCTCTGCTGGACAGAGGCACAGGGAACTAATCTAAGGGGGGGGGGGTGGCGAAAGCCAACACATTCCAGCTAGGCTTATTAATGCCTTTGGGCAGATAGCCTAGTACCTACCTATGAACCTATAATAGCTGTTGATGAGTATTCCCAAAAAGTCTCCATGAGTTGCTTCCAATTGCTGGTATCATGAAATGAGAAATACCGACATTGAAATGATTCTCTGTCCCTGTTAATCAGTTATTACCCACAACCTGCACGGATAACAAGGAAACTAATTATACTGCATGTTTTCTTTATTACACTGCAACATCAGAAATGATAGTAGACCATTTCCCTTATACAGAAAAAATGTTTGTCATCATCTGCTACTATTTAACAGAGTGGATGCATTTTGGTCATAGCAGTAGGTTCATAGGTTCATAGGTGTGTACTAGGCTAATGGCCCCTGGAGCCTTTAGTAGCCTAGTCCATAGAAGTGCCCTGGCATTGTGCTGCCCAATGTTAGTTTGCAGTGCCTCTATCAAGTAGAGTCACTGGAGTGATTCCCGGGGTGAACCTTCTATTTCCCATCCACTCATCAAGATTTCTCTCGAAGAGGGCTCATGAGGCGCTCTGCTTGACATGTATGGGAAGTCTATTCCAGAGCATGGGCAGTCTCTGGGTTATGAACCTATCCAGCATGTTCTGTTGATTGTGGTAATGAGGTTGAGGTCTCTGGAGCATGTGGTGTGGATGGATTAGGATTTCTTTAGATGTAACATTTCTAACAGAGCTAGGTCAGACATGGCTTTGTAAGTCAAGCAAAGATTTCCTCTTCGTAGATAATATAAGACAGAGAATAGCTAGACTTTTTTGAGTCTGTCTGTGTAGGACATGTTTTTAAGGCCTAGGATCCTTTTTGTGAGGAACGTTTGTGGCCTTTCCAGCTGTTGCATGTGTCTAGTGAGGTACATGCCAAATGGGGCATTATATACAATGACTGGCCTAATGAGGGATGACTAGAGAGATATGATGACCTCTTTCTTCCTGGTAATGAGATATGCCTCATAGAATGACTTTCTGACCACAGTGGCAATGTGGTAGTCGAAGGAGAGGTTGTTGTCAACCTGTATCCCCAGATCTCTTATAATGCCTTCAGTAAGAAGATTCATGTCACTTTAAAGTTACCTGATAAGGGGTGTAGCAGTATATGTGTGTTATTTGCTAGGCTTGCCACAGTCATTGATGTTGAAAGACATGTATAAAGATTTTTTTAGACATAGAAGATAAACAGTTTAGGAGCTATGTTTCACCAACTGTGATTTAACTGTTTTTCTCAGCAGTACTGTTGGTCCGGGGAAGGAAGCCTTTGTCTAGTGCAATTCCATTCAAAATAGGACTTATCATGCACATGCACTGTAACATTATGTTAAATATTATAAATGTCAGGTTAAAATATACTATATGATATAGGAGAGGTCATATTTTGAGTTTAATATTTTGTCCATTCTTCAATTTGTGTTTAAATGTTGGTATCCCACAATTCTATTGGAGTGGGTGGGGGTTCCATAATTACACATGCAAATGTTATGTTAATCAGTGTACAGATTTTTGTCCAGTTGAATCTACTTTCCATGGGCCTTTGTCCAGATTTTTGTTGTTTTCAAGTTGAGAGGTATGCACCCAATTCTTCTAGGACTCGTAGCACTGTTCAAACACTGGTCATCTAGGACAGAGCCAGGACTTTGTCCCTGTATAGCATAGGTCTCAATGTTTAAGTAGCTCTTTTAACACATGTTGCATTTACTATATGATATTGCTGCACTGAATGCTTAAAAGATGCCTTGTCTGCTTTGTATGATGGAAGTCATGCAGAAAAGAAACCTTTCTGCTCAGCAAAGGTGGGCTAAATTTACAAGTGAAGAAGGGGCAGCACAGCTGCTTACAGGATTCTCAGCATTTCTTATTCAATTAGTGTGCCTATGTAAATGTTGCCTATTGTACTAACACCTTCTGTGTTTGTCATACTGTCATGGTGATGTTATATAGTTTGTATAACTGCCCATGTTGTTTATTTGCTCGTGTGCTGGCAAACAAGTGTATACTGTACTACAGGGTGTATGACTTTCTGAAGTCTGTGCTGAAGGACCAATTTCAATCAGATAATTTTGAAACCACCTAACATACTGGCAGTGTTGTACATGTTTAGGTTTTGGTTCCACCCCCCCCCCACCTTTTTTCTGTAGAACATCACTGCTGTCAGTACAACCCGCAGTAATGTTGAATATTTCGTCTCTGTAAATGATGGATATGCAAGCTTATTTATGCTCTCTGTCAATATTTATCACTCTTCTTCTGTGCAGCAATGCTGACTTGCCAGTGTGTCCTGTGGAGCACATCACCATGATGCACATGGCTCATCACTGTAAATATACTTTTTGTTTCACATTGTGTAATAAAATGTATTTCAGTTTTGGGAATTATACCCAAGGATATACTAAACTATATTTTTCTTTTTTGTTTCCCTTGGCATGTGCTATAGACAAGTTAATGAACTCTAGGATACTGCTCAGCTCAAAGAACCTACTCCTGTCCCTGAGCAGCTACCCACTGAGTCAGTGTATTGTAGCCTGCTTATTGAAGCAGCTTATTGTGCATAGCAATGCCACAGAGCAGCACTTCTGAACTCCAGCAAAGCAGCAAGGTCACAGTCACGTGGTGAAGGAGATACTGTCTTATCAGCAGACACTGACAGAAATCCTGAAGGTTACTATTTTGACAAGCCAGATGCTACCACCACATCCTTACCAGTATCCAAAATGGCTTATGAGATCTTGCAGCGGCTACCAGCAATACTGACAGTTTAACCCCCATCTGCTGAGTGAATACAGTTTTACATAATACTCTCTGCATTTGGATGCAGTATTTTGGACCACGCTTTGTTTTCAACATTTCATTTCAGTTTCAACATATCTAACTAACTGGCTGAATGCCAGGAAAATACTTAAAAGGCACTATTCTTCAAAAGATCATGGAAATTTTATTGTAAAGGCAGACAGCTTCGTAAGTGGACAAGAGGTGACTGTATTGCACTACTTTGCAGGATCATAACCTACTTCAACATACAAGAAATTTTCTACGATGCATTGCCCAAATCATTCTCCTCTGTGGAAGGGAAAATATACCACTAAGAGGAAAACTGCCTATAACTGGAAAGTTCAGTGCTCTTGTTAAGTTTGCTGGTATGCTAGATGCTGTTTTCCAAGAACACTTAGACTGCCCATGAAATGCACTGTATACGCCTGCATCAATCCAGATGAAATTGTTCAGTTAACAGATCAGCAAATACAAAAATAGAGTTTTAACTCAAGTAAAATTGACAAAAGGCTTCAGCCTAATTGCAAATGGGACTGCAGACATTTCTATAAAGGAACACATAACCTTGCAGTTCATTATGTACACAGGAGGAAACATGGAATTGTTGAAGTCAGAGAACAATTTACAGGGTTTGCGAAAGCATTTAACATTTCTGGACAAGCACTTATTAAACTATTTCTGTAAAGACTGATTGCATGGGGACTTGACATAAAAAATATAAGAGGCCAAGGATATGATAGAGATTGTAAAGTGTGGCAGATTTAATAGAAGACAAGCAAGACAACATGCCTTAGTGCTAGAAGCAAAATATGTGAATTGCAGAGTCAATAATTTGAATACAGTGGTAGTTTACTCATGCAGTCTGCATCAGGTATTGAACATGTTGCACACAATTATTTATTTATCCTTTGTTGACCAGGTTAGTCCCACCAGGCTAGTGGCCTCTTTTCAAGGAAGACCTGAAGGGGTATTTATACTAATAAGGGGAATTTGGCACCTACCTGAGCCACCAACAACTCAAGCAGATGGGACCCCAGTTTAGCATCTCATTTATTTATTTATTATTTGTTTGACATTTGTTGACCAGGAAAGTTCAACTGAGCTAGAACCCTTTTTCAGTGGAAGCCAGGGGAGAAAAGCTCCACAGAACTACACAAAAAAAGGTTACAAAAATAACATTAATGAGAACAATACTGAAAATGCAGAGTGTAGTACTCAAATTATTTACACAAATATATCATCTAAAGTAAATGCATAAAAAAAAGCGTTATCAAAGATAGCAGTTATTTGAGAACAACGCATATAATATAGAGTGTAGTAAACAAGTTGGTAAGACATCCAAACAATGACACATTCAGGAGTACAGTAAATTCCTTATGATGCCCTGTAATGTCAACAATCAATCTGCTTGGTGTAGGAAGAGAACTCACAGCCTTCAGCACCAAAAGTGAGTGTATTATCTGTTGTGCCACTGACACTAGGAGATACATGTGAGAAGATCATTATAAAAGTGAACTCATCAGCAAGCAAAGCACAATAATGTGTACTTCTTGGAACTTAAAGATTTTGAGGCTCTCACCAGCGAATGAGAGGAGGAAGATGAAGACCACATAAGAGCTTCGCCTTTTCCTGGGAATAGACAGTGGATGAACTAAGCAGACCATCTCCAAAGCTTTAAGTCAAAATACTTGGTCAAAATAATTACTTTACAAAAGACTGCAGACTTTGATGATGGGACTGACAGAATACATATTAGAACTAATAAAACCACTCCATATCTACCTTCATTGTGAAGATATTGACCTAATTCAGGCATGTAATGAGGCAAACATCACCATCTAAACACTTCAAAGCATGAAGAATGATGTTCATACCATATTTCCTGTAATGTTTGAGGAGGTGAAACACCCTGGTAGAATTTGTATGTTTGGTAATGAAGACATGCCCAGAATATGTGACAGACAAACCCACCATGCCAGTGTGACTGATGTCAACCCATAGACTATTACAGGAGTAACCTATTTATCCCTTTTCTGGATCATGTAATTTCAGAGCTCACTGGGTGACTTATGGATGCAAGCCAGTATTTCTTGCTCAGTACTTGTTAACACATTGACCATCTAGAATACAGTCTGATGAAATGGTGGCAGTTGTGTATAATGCAGAGTAAGAAGATGAAGTGGATGTTGCTCCCAGAAGACCAACTGCCATGCTTCATCACTGACACCTTATCTGAAGTGATTGATTTCATCTATATAGTTCAACAGTGCCTTTTTGTTCTTGCTTCACTTCTGCTAGTGCTGCTACAGCTAAGAAATCTTTTCGTGCACTGTGGCTATGGAACATCATTGGGGAGAGCAGACTAACAGGCTTAGCATTGACTCATCTACATCCCGATATACCACTTGATGGTGAGCAAGTGTTAAAAGTCTTTGACCCCTGCAATGACCATCTAATAGCTTTTGTCACCAGATGACCTCATCTTGGTTCCATGGATCATTGGTTTGCTGTGATGTACATGCTGATCTTAGCTGGGTCACTAGATTGAGTAGTAGCGACTGCATGATGAATATTCCACAGCAGTAAGTTTGCTGTAAAACATATCTCTGAATGTGATGCTTTGGCCATATAGTTTATGCTGTAAACTCATAGTTTAACTAGTACCATTTAGAAAATTGTGTCTGAAATGAGTTTGCTTTATCTTCCAGTTTTATATCTGGCATTGTGATTTCTTATAGTTTTATTGTCTATATGTAGACTTTTTTTGTTTGTTTAAACTACTTAGCTGAGTTGTAAGCTACAATTTTGAGTGGTTTAGGAGGTTAATATAAGCATAATTCCTTCATGTGTACCACCTAGGTTAAGTGTTCTATACATTTTAAAGGTACTACAAATGAGTACATGAAGTATAATAAAAACTATAAATTTATGGCTTGTTTTTTTTGGAGGGGACGTATCTGTACTGGTGCATCGTATACTGACATAAGTATTGTAGACTGCATTATGTTAAGCTACTCTGTGGAATGGATTATATACATAACATATGAAGAAGCACAAAACACTACTGCCTACCTCATCCATTAGTTGTGTTTTACAGACATTTATGTAAATGAGTCATTTTCTCATTTTAAATATCCTACTGCTGTGAGGATGTCTTGTGACTCTTTGTAATTAATAATATACAACAGCACTGTAAAGAAATGGCTATGATGATAACCAACTTGGTGCAGCTGGCCTAGGTGCGTTTTTGTAAACCACATTGTCATGTGGATAACACAAAACCTTTCCCTGTAACATTTCATTCTGGTTATTTGCAACTAGAATAATGCTATAACTAAATTTCTTTAATGATTGTGGCAGTTACTTACTTTGGCTATGGTTTTGTTGACTCTTTGTCACTGTTTTAACAGCTGAAATGTAAACTGGACACTTTGTTATAATGGTCAATTTGTCCTATAAGAGTGCACTGTGATTGGACAGCTTGGATTAGTTTGATTACGGAAATATAAACTGGTCAGTTTGTTATACTAGTTTTTAACTCTGGTTGTGGTAGAGTGTGAGAACAGTATTTTTTTGGTCAGCTTGGATGAGTGTAGAATATATGTAACTATTATAAGTGAACCTATGGGTTTGTCTGCCATGTTGTGATGCAGAGGCTTGTCAGTGTTGCATATGTGTATTTTAGTGACTGGACCTCTATGACTATCCTTGATGTGGCAGAGGTCAATGCTGACCATCAGCACTTGTGTGAGTGGACCTCTGTGGGACTGGATACCAAGAGTGGTGCAGACTGCATAGCCTTGTCACAGTACTGCATTGCAAGCCAAGTCTGTAAATTGTTGTACAGATACTTGTTGTAAAGCAATGCTGCAACCAAAAGTCTGGCTAGGTGAACTGAACGAGGAGTTAATGCACCCCAACCAACAAAACAATGCTATTAAGAGATAGTGTACTATAAGGCCAGTATACTAGCTATGCCTTTTACTTTGGGGTGGTGGAGTAGGGCTCTATGCTGAAGAATGCAATATTGCTGTAGTGTGTACACCTTGAAAATTCCTGGCTACATCCCTGCTTAACACTAATTGTGTTGCAGTTCATATTGATCTTCACATCATCTCTTCTCTTATATCTGCATTTTATTTACTTGCACTGGCTTATTAACCTACATTTGTGGGATCCTTTGTATTACTGCTGATTTTCTTACTATACAGATATTTATGCACTCTGTCTGCTTACTATGTAAATGTTTACATGCACTGATGTGTTGTTTAGGCATTTTGTGTAGTTTATTTGGGTCTATATCATATGAGCGAATCACACAAATTGCAAACACTCATAATATCGAACGTACCAGACCACGAACTTCCTATTTTTGGGGGCTGTGCCCCCACCCCCACCCCGCTAAATATATATTCCAACTCCGAGATCGCACTACAGTGAGGAAAGGGCAAATATCCCATTCTTTACTGTACTGCAATCTCAGAAAAAGCACTTCGAGGTCTGGTACGTTCAGTATTATGAGCATTCGTAATTTGTGCGATTTGCTCATATGATATAGTCCAGGTTGTTTAACCATTCAGACTGAGAGGTAGCTGTAAAAAGTCATGTACCAGTCCACCAGCCCAGTAAACAAAACTTTAAATATAAAAAACGAAATCTTTGGAACTGGTGACAGTGGTTCATACAATAGTTATACTGACTTTATTGGTGAAGTTATGTGAATGGAGGATCTAGCTGAATGCAGAACCATAGCTATCTGAATAGGCATCCTGTGCAGATCCATGAACTGGTACCCCCCAACTCAAGTTTGAGGAGCAAAAAATGTCTTCTCAAAGTTGCAGACTAACCAAGCAGTTTGCTGTAAAATCGCCACACATGGAGCACTTCCATACGTTCATTAATGATGTCAGCACCTGCCCATCATGTCCTCTTGACAGCTTGTTGTTCCCTTCCCCATAATTTTGATACAGGTCTGGCTAGACTGCAGTCAGTGCAGAATTTGACAGTAGCTGCTGCCATACTGCACCTTCGCTCCATGTTGGTTATGGCAAACTCAGTAATTGACATACTTTTTTTCACATTTATGCCCTACACAGCCTGAGTCCTGTTTATCTGAGTCCTGATGAGGCATCTCAGGACATCAAGTGAGGGACTGATAGCTGTTCCTAAGGCTAGGCTTCCCTTGTACATTATCTTTTAGCTGGCTTGGCATAGTGTTATGAAATCAGATATCTTAACTCATTCTGGCTTCTGTTATTGAGATGTTTGCTTCAGGAGATCCCTTAAAATTAATTTTTATGAATGTATTTAAATACAGTGGGTAAGGATCTTTTTAGTTTTCATCATTTATTTTAAAAATACATTATTTTAACTGTACTTGCTGGTTGTTACTGTGACTTTTGCTATGCTGACATTATCTTTTTTTTTATTTGTTTGATACTCAGTCATAGGCATATGACTGTGTTACTAAATAAAATAATTCTTAACGATGTGTCCCAGAAGCAAAGCTGTGCTCTGAATTGTCTTTTGTATAATGCATTAAGGATTTCTTACATATTCTACAAAATCTATTATCCAGTGTTTTAGCTACATAAATCAGTTATTTCTATCATTTGCAAAATAGATGTAGTAAAGGCAAATAAGAGATGTTAGTGCTCCATAACAAAGTTTAATAATTTTCCCTTTATGTTGTCTAATGCAGGGGACATGCTACACCATGTAAAGAGTGAACATTGTATTTTTTGTCACTAACACATTGATAGCCTTGAACATTGTATCAGTGAGTACAAGGGCAGAGCATCCTCTCATTATGTTCCTATGATTCCACCCTTGAGGTGGTGTTAATTAATCAGTTATACTCAACCCTTCACCCAATCTGGTATTTTTTGGTATACAGACCTGCACACCAACAAAGTATTCTATTGTAAAGATGTTTTGGGGTAAACAACATGTTAGACGCCTTATCCATTAGGCCACATGTGTATTAGTACTGTTTATTTATGGGGTCTATATTAAAATCTTGAAAGCTGACAATGTTGAATCTGACATTGTCGATACAAGAATACCGAACGCTGAGAATCTTGAACACGTAAATGGAAATCTCTATAAGGGGAGATTTCTGTTTACTGCAATGTAGTGCGATCTCAGAGTTGGTATATTTAAGTAGGGGGGGGTACCCCGTTAGGGTATTTATTTATTTTTCTTTTGCGTCTTTTTATAAGGTCAATGTTTGAAGATATCGACCATATGGTGTCGGCCATATGGTGTTCGATGTTTTTAACCATCGATCTTAAAATATAGACCCTTATTTATGTACAAAACATGACCACTAGTTATCCTCCTGTTGTGAGGAAATGGCTATAATACTACTTCACCAGTACTATTCTTAAATGCTTTTATCATCACTGTGAGCTGGCCCTGGCAAAAGGCACTCCTGTGAGCAGTAGCCAAGATTGCTATCATTGTGACTTCTAAGCACGTTTAACATGAAGAATCTAGATGTATATTAACTTTTACTAGTCAAATAAGTTCTTGCTCTGTGATGGAAAGTGACTGCATCATCCCCCTGAAAGGTAGTTCTTACACTCCTAAAACTGCTTATCTAATCAGTCACTGTCCATTCACTTGACCATTAGATTACACTATGTTAACAAGTTGCTTCTTACTTTTACCTTCTTGATGAATGCATTCAGTAATAGAAACTTAACCTGTTTTTACTTTGGACCTCCATGCTAATTGCTGAACAGCAGCTATAAACTGATTGCTTTCTGAAGTTAAGGGCCTCTGAGGTTGGGTAAGCCTCACTGCACTTGGCTTCATATCACTTCTGCTCCCTCAATTCCCACCCATCTCACCTTACTCTACAATTATATTACTCATCCAAGCTTATCACCCATGAAAAATGTTTAAACATGTGGCTTGAGGAGAAGGAACTACCCCAGGGGTTGAGGAAGAGGCAGGCCGAGATAATGTCCCTACAACCACAAGAGGTCCCTGAGAATGATTTAATTAACTCCTTCTCCAGATATAATTACAGTTGCCTTTTCAAAAGGGGCTTTTCCTTTGTTCCTAATTTTAAAATGGATATCATTAATGTGTTGCTTCGGCATAAATAATACATCTGTAAATTGAATTTAAGACTATTTTTATTATCATCTAACACTCCTGATGGCCAGTGTTTTCAAAAGATGGCAAACTTGTAACCCACCCTTCAATCTTGTGATCTCTGCATTTGAGCAGCATTGCAAATCACAGATTGGATTGTTATACTCTTTTAGGCACTGTTTTTTCAACAATATGACACGATCATTTTTTGGAAAAAAGTTTTGAACTGCTGCATAGTGGCCTGTTCTACTTGTTATGTGTTTTATTTTGTTAGTATTTATTTGTTTATTGCTTCTACTCAACCTTTTCCAACCTTCCCTCACTCAGTTTATCTACTTATCATCTATTGCTAACCTCTATCACATCCAGTGCATGATCCAACCACTTGATGTGCTTCCCCCTATACTTATTTCCCTGGTGTTGCCTCTCAAACTTATCTTTTTACCTTGTTCCTTTTGCACATTACTGCATAACTATTATTTCCCCCCTGAGGTATAGCTTGGTCATCCAGTGCCCTATATCAATTCCACGAGCTAGCATCCCACTCCATCAGTTCTTCAATGGAAAAGCAAAAATAAAATAATAAATAAAATATTTTTTTCTTTTAAACTCTAGCAAGCTGCTTGCTACATATGCTGTATACACCACATGGATCACTATAGCACTCAGATTTTAGTTTAAAAATAGCTTTTTTTTACTTTTAAACTGTTGACAATTTAAACCACACACATGGACCTCTATAGCATTCTTTTTTTTTCAGTTTTAAGCTATACCAAACTGCTTGCTACAATGAAAAAACAGTTGCTATAGGTCAGACTTCACAGGGACTGCTACTGCACTCAGGTTAATAGCAAATGCAATTCCAATTTTGAAATCCAGTGTATATTAAGGTGTGATCAGGACTGGTCAATCACCCCACCAACAGCTTTGCACCTGTGACAGTTGCCCACTTCACCCTGCCCTAGTTATGCCACTTCTTCTACTAATACATTATTTAAATATTTTTTTTCCTCAAACCTCACTTTTTTAAAAAAATTGTTCTCTCAAATGACTTTCTCCTTTTTTTTACTTCCACATTCTTTGTTTTAAACCATTGGGCACTCATATATTACATTTTACAAAAAATATATATTTGTTGGATGTTTTGTTCTCTTTTGTAAAACTATATTTATATTTCACCATGCATTCTGTTTGCATTCATTCTGTTAAATTGTTTAAAGTCATCGGGCCGGATTCACGAAACCTCCGTGTAAGACTTAATATGTCTTACTCGGAGGCTGCAGTTGAACGGTATGACGTCAGCGTGCCATGAATATTCATGAGGGCACACTGACTCATCCGTAACTCTTACACGGACTGAGTAGGCAAGCAGGGGGCGTGTCCGACTGCCGAGCAGTCTAAAAGTCCACGCCCCTGCAAGGTTTTAAAAAGCATAATGTCAACAGACAAGAGCGAGTCTGCTCAAATATAGTTGCACCCAACACCATACTCCCTGACACTGTAAACCCCCATCAGAGTTATAAAACGGAAAATATTATTTTTTTTTAAATCCACGATATAGCTGCCTGTATTTGCGCTTGTTTGCGTGGGTGTGCCCATTGCTTAACCACAGTTAGCAATTGTGACATTGAAGAGCATATAAGACCTACTTATGCAAATAACTCCAAAGAGCAGTAGCATAATGGTAGAGCATTTACACAAAGAGAAGGCAATCACAGTTTGAGACCCACCACTCCCCTTTTTATTTATGTTTTAAATCAGTATTTGAAATAATACCAGACAAATATGATTAAAATTGTATTAAAAGCAGTGACATGGCCAATGTATCAGCGAACAAAATATATATTTTGAAAAGACCCAGCTATATAATAGCCTGCCGTTAAGCAACGTTTTACACAGCTAAACACAGGTGCCCATAATTTAATAGCGCTATACCCATCTAAACAGAGGTGCCCATAGTTTAATAGGGCTTTATCCAGCTAAACAGATTTGCCCATAGTTTAATAGTGCTTCACCCAGCTAAACAGAGTTGCCCATAGTGTAATAGCGCTTTATCCAGAGCAATAGAGTTGCCCAACATTTAAAAACGCTTTACCCAGTGCAACGTGTTTGCGTGGACTTGCGTGCCGCACCAACCAGGGCACCGTAGGGCACTGAGTAGGCAAGCAGGGGGCGTGTCCGACTGCCGAGCAGTCTAAAAGTCCACGCCCCTGCAAGGTTTTAAAAGGCATAATGTCAACAGACAAGAGCAAGTCTGCTCAAATATAGTTGCACCGAACACCATACTCCCTGACACTGTAAACCCCCATCAGAGTTATAAAACGGAAAATATTATTTTTTTTTTAAATCCACAATATAGCTGCCTGTATTTGCGCTTGTTTGCATGGGTGTGCCCATTGCTTAACCACAGTTAGCAATTGTGACATTGAAGAGCATATAAGACCTACTTATGCAAATAACTCCAAAGAGCAGTAGCATAATGGTAGAGCATTTACACAAAGAGAAGGCAATCACAGTTTGAGACCCACCACTCCCCTTTTTATTTATGTTTTAAATCAGTATTTGAAATAATACCAGACAAATATGATTAAAATTTTATTAAAAGCAGTGACATGGCCAATGTATCAGCGAACAAAATATATATTTTGAAAAGACCCAGCTATATAATAGCCTGCCGTTAAGCAACGTTTTACACAGCTAAACACAGGTGCCCATAATTTAATAGCGCTATACCCATCTAAACAGAGGTGCCCATAGTTTAATAGGGCTTTATCCAGCTAAATAGATTTGCTCATAGTTTAATAGCGCTTCACCCAGCTAAACAGAGTTGCCCATAGTGTAATAGCGCTTTATCCAGAGCAATAGAGTTGCCCAACATTTAAAAACGCTTTACCCAGCGCAACGTGTTTGCGTGGACATGCGTGCCGCACCAACCAGGGCACCGTAGGGCACAGGGGAGCAACGTAGAGCTAAGTTGCTTAAACGCAGCCACACCCCCTAGCCAGTCTAGACAGTATTAAAATAAAAGAATGACAAGTCTTGAACCCAGGACCCTTTGCATCATAAAGTACAGAACCACTAAGCCATGACAACATAGGGGAAGTAGCCACTATTAACATTCATAAACTTAGGAATGGTAGTTTAACCATTACTAAGCAGGTCTGCAGTCAGCCGAGAATTTTACAAAATGGCCAATCACGAAAAAGTGCGGGAAATGCGACATATTTAAGCCCCAGAGGTGGGAATACACGCCATAACTGATTGTAGCTCACATCTACGGTCAGAATGTCTGGTGTCAGAGAGGGAACGTGCTTCCGAGTGCAGAGATGGGGCATTGAGGAGTCCAAATACATGGTTTGGCTCCTTGTCCACCATCACGAGTCAAGACTCCTGCAAGGCAATTTCCAAGGGACGGAGTGCAAGGCAGAGGCTTGGAACCGGTTAGCTCGTGACCTCACCAGTGCCACAGGGATTCCTCGGACTGGTGAGCAGGTCTGTCACCACCATGCGGACCTGAAGAGACGAAAGGAGGACCGCCTGAACCAGTGGATACAGAAGGCCCGTGGGATGCGGGATGCCCCACAACTGAGTATGTAGCCATGGAATGCAGTATGTAAGAAATTATAATGGAGTATGTATAACGGATAGGAATGTCTCAATATCCCTTCATTTACTTTACAGCTGCAGGTGACAATGTTACGAATCAGCAAGCCTATGCTGATAGGCTGCTAAGGCTGCACCGCCAGGCAGGTTAGTGATTATTCTGCATGTATTGTTATATAAAATATGGGAGAGAGCATGAAAGAAAGTGTTGTAGTCCAATAATACAGCCATAAAATGGACTGAATAAGTCCTTTGCATGTACTGTCAGATAAAAACATTAGACAGGCAGAAAAAGAGTGTAGTAACCCATTAAGAAAGGTAACAAATGTCTGGAATAATATCTCTGCAGGCACTGTCATATAAAATAATATGTGAGTGAGCCTGAAAATGAGTGTGCTAACCTATTAATAAAGGTATAATATGTCGTGAACATGTCTGCCATATATACCGTTAAAACAAATAAAGGAGTGAGCCTGTGGAAAAGTGTGTAATGTCATTAATAAAGGTCTAAAACCCAGGGTGTGTCTGTTTCACTTAGTATGAAATGTTGTTGTACCCTTGCATTATACAAATAGTACTGTGTTAGAAAGTGCTGGCAACCCAGAGTTCTGCAGTCCCATCTAAAATGGGTGATGGAAGTGCTAGTAGCTGTGAAGTATATATACAGTCCTCAACAGTCAGTTACTGGCTGGCATGCATAAGTAAATCTGGCACACGAGTAGCATGCTAATATGTTCCCCAGAAATGTAAGTGTGCTTCAATAAATGCAGTGTTCTGTACAATTTGAAGTGAAAATGTCATGTGAAAACATCCAGATATGTAGATAAAGAAATATAAATGCAACCATGAAATATGTAGCAGTAACATCTGCATCCTGGACAGTTAGTATGTGAGCTATAGGTCAAGTTTAGATTGAACTAGCCAAACCCACTACACAGCCTAATGCATGGTGGCAAGTGTAATAATACATATAGGGAATATACACCTGCAGTCACTAAGAATGTAGTGTAGAGTAAAAGTATTTATAAGATGTTAATGGGGGGGGTTTCTACACCCTACTGTTTGTGCATAAACCATGCAATTCCACACCTCAATGGGTATGTGTAATCTTAAATATTTGTTGGGATATATGTCCTATTGTTCTATAAATCTTTGCACTCATGTTGATGCATGTGCCCTGTTCAAACACCATGTTCATGGTGGCCTGTTGCTACCAATCATCCCTGCATGCGGTTGGAATAACCACTGTTGTTCAATATATGCATGTGTTATGTTTGCTGTTCAACTTTTGGAACTGTGATGTGTTGGGTTAATGGGAATATTACTGCATGCTGTTACAACTAATCTGGAATGCTGTTGTTTATGTTGTAATGAAACACACCTAATCACAGAACGTATGGGAAGGCCGGTCCCAGCAGACCCACCTGTCCTTCCTCAGTTGGCGAGTGCACCTGGCACCAGTGGCTCTGGTGCCCAGCCTGGACTCCCCTCCTCCATTGGTCCTGTGCCACCTTTGGGTGGAAGCGCTGCAGGGGATGGGGCTCTCCCCCCCCTGTGCAAGCATGGGCGGAGAAGGACCACCCGTCACCCTTTGAAGGGTCCGGGTTGTGGTGCGTAGGGAGATCCAGCGTTCACTCGCTGATCCCCTATGCCAGCTTGAGGTGAGAGTGGCGCGTCTCACAGGTGAGCCTGCCTGACCTACTCAGCCTTCAGCACAGCCAGCCCCAGGGCTGTGGAGGTGCAGTGGTGACTGCCCATGGGTGGGGATCTTAGTTCCACTGTTACCATCTGTGGGCTCATGGGCTTGCGATTTCCAAACAACCTTCCCCGTCAATTGTGTTCACCCACCCCATGTGTCAAATTCCGCCCCTGTATGTGTCTTGTTTGTCTTGTCTGTTTACCACCCCAACCTACCTCCCCAAATAGACCTATTTCCCCTACCTCACTTACCACTCTCACCTGAAAAAAAAAAAAAAGGGCAATCTGTACCCGAAAAAAATTACGCCCCATACATAGCTTCCCATTTTGCACACATGTCCATAGGACATGTACAACGATAATTCTAATTGGCAGTGCAATAAACTATGTTGTCCTCACCCCTCTTTCAGGGGTGGAAGGTCTCAAATCTCACTCCAAATTTTCAACATATGCACAGCTGTTGCTGTTAAAGAAATGGGCAGCTATGGGCCTTCCCTACACCCTTCCTGCACATCCCAAGCTTATTTTCCTACTGTCTGTCCCTCTCTGTGGCCCCTTTTTCACCACTTTCCTATCTTCCCATTTTCTTTTCTTTAAAAGAAATTAGCGTGGGGGTTAGCGGGAGTAAGCACTTTTAAGCAGTAGTTAGCGGGGGTGAGCGAGTGTGCGCTTAGCTAAGCATTGCTAAGCATTGTGCAAGCCCGCGCCAACCCGCTTACAACTGCTTAAAAGTGCCTTAGTCACTCTGTATGACAAGGCCCTTGTATTGCTCAGCAGCAAAATAAAAATACCCTTGTCAGTCTCGAACCCAGGACCTTGGACTCACCAGTCTGCATGAAGTACCACTGAGCCACAGCAGATATAAAATAGCTTAGTGCTGAAAGCAATTTGTCATGCATTACCATGAGTGAATGTAAAGGGAAAATAGGAATGGCATAACACAAATCTTGTTCTGTGGGTCTTAACCAGCAGGTGTCAATGAATTGCATGACATGACTGTGAAAAGTGAATCAGCCATGCTAGTAGGGAATAAGGTAACAGTAGCAGCTTACAAACCCCACACAGTATCAGAGCAGGATACCAACTGGCATATTTGCATAGGTCACAAGCCAGACCTCCCAACAGTGACTGCTCTACAGTGATGACCCTGATTTGTAAACAAATGTTAGCTGTGCCCCTCTGACTCCCTGTGAAATGTACTAACAGTAGGCAGAAAGGTGTTGAATCTCACTTAATAACAAACGTCAATAAGTGAGTGTAGACACCTCTTGTACATCAGAAAAGGTGTAGTAATAGAAATGCTCTGAATCACCCAAAGTCTGAACTGCAAAATGTCTGAACTATATGACAGGTGTATCCCAGTTATATGTACCTTTCCCTGAGGCTGTTCAAATATATATGTGAGAGTATCTGAGGTCTGGAAGAGTCAGAAACACACAGGCATATCAGCTTGTCTGCTGTTGCATACTCTGGAAAAACTCACACAAACATTCCCTTATGTAGCAGTACAACACAGAAATAGCAAAGGATGTAGCCGTGAACTGCTAGCAACCACCTGTGACAATGCCATTGTTAAGGTGCTGAAAAGACTGCTGTGGTGCACAGTCAAAGAATACTAGGCTGACCTCTGTCCACCATCTGGATATGTCCACAGGTGGGAGCTACTCAGACAGACTACAAGCCTTCATAGGCTTACAGTACACAGCAACTCTACATGTTCAGTAAGATAAACATAACACGATAATAAATAATGCACACTGCAGTTCCGCACCCCTACCCAAAGGTACTATATACCCGTGTAGTCAGGCACAACCAAGGGTGTAGGTAGGCATACACAGTACAGAAATATGTCCAGTCGTCCTGAGCAGACTGTGCTAATGTCAACACAAAGCACAAACTGTTCAGATGTGAGTAACGTACTAATGACAGTATAGCAGTTCACAAATAGTGCATGTGCCTGATATTCATAATTGGTAGTACAACATACTTAGATGTCCTCACCCCTCTCTCAGGGGTGGAAGGTTTCAAATATCCCACCTAATGTATTGCATATGCACAGCTGTTGCTAGTAAAGAAATGGGCAGCTATGGATCTTCTCCACACCCATCATGTACATCCCAAGTTAGTTTCCCTACTGTCTTCCCCTATTTGAGCACCCTTTATCACCACATTCCTATCTTCCCATTTACTTTTCTGTCAAAAACACGAGCACGGGGGTTAGCGGGAGTGAGCACTTGTAAACTGTAGTAAGCGGGTTTGCACCAGTGTGCGCATGTGTGCACCTAGCTTAGCATTGCTAAGATATGATAAGCTACGCCAAGCTTAGCTTACTATTGCTAACATAAAATGAGCTAAGCTAAGCTTAGCTTAGTATTGCTAAAATACAAAAAGCTCAGCTAAGCGTAGCTAAGCAAGGCTAAGCGTTGTGCAAACCCATACAAACCCGCTTACAACTGCTTAAAAGGGCCTTAGTCACTCTGTATGACAAGACCCTTGTATTCCTCAGCAGCAAAATAAAATACCCTTGTCAATCTCAAACCCCACACCTTGGACTCATCAGTCTGCATGATGTACCAATAAGCCACAGCAGATATATAATAACTTGGTGCTGAAAGAAATATAACATGCATTACAAGGAGTGAATGTAACCATAAACCCAAAAAAGTACCCAGTACTCAGCGTAAGTGCAAAGGATTTAATTTAGCAAAACCACAAACACAAGTCCAAATACGTAGTTGAATTAACATGAATGTAAAGGGAAAATAGGAAAGCCATAGGAATACATTGCAATCAAGAAATATAACATGCATTACAAGGAGTGAATGTAAAGGGAAAATAGGAAAGCCATAGGAATACATTGCAATAACTACTGTTGTATGCCAGTTAATTCCCTAATTCCAAATGAAAGTACATACTCCCATGTATCCAATGTTAGCATTAGGAGGTGTGAGTAAACTTACACACTGAGAAGAGTGTACTGGAAGAAGCAACAGTCAGGTTTCAGTACAACATGCATTTCACTGGCTACAACCCAGCTTCAGATATGAGACATATACCAACCGTCTGACTGACACAACAGTGTCCACAGCAAAAAAGCATGGTCCCCATCTTGCAAAACTGAAAGGCCTACGCCTACCTAACCTATCATTTTATAGCAGTGTCCTGAAATGACAGTGAGAACTGCAATTACCACACAGCAGGCTGCATGCAATTACTAAATGGTGGGCACCAATTGGTGCAGAGGCCATCACATGCACATGTGCAGATACCTACAAAAGCAGCCTGTACTTGCTGTCCACACATGCAATAATATCATTGCAGCAACTGGAGAGAGAGAGACCGAGCGAGAGAGACAGACATACAGACAGACAAACAAACAGAGGCAGTTGGAGACACCAACCCAATAAATAACAACAAACAGAGTCAGTTGGAGACACCAACCCAAAAAAAAAACAAAAACAAACAGAGGCGGTTGGAGACACCAACCAGAACAAAAGAAAAACAACAAACAGAGGCATTTGGAGACACCAACCAACCAAAACAAAACAAAAAAAAAACAAACAGAGGCAGTTGAAGACACCAAAAAAAAAAAAAAAAGAAAACATCAACAGGTACAACAGACTGAGGTGAGAAATACAAAGGTAAGGTATGCAACACTGATGTATTTGCTGGCATCCGAATGATGTGTCTGAAGGGTACTCTACATACTGTGAACACTCCTTATGTGGTAGCAGTCTGTATCTATATGTATATGCAGATGTGCATAGGGCAAGGGACATACTGCAACTGTTAGTGAAGGCTGGACATATATGTGTATTTGAAGGTTGCTATGTGCACATATCTATGTAGGTTGTAGTGTGTGGCATTGAAAACAGAAAGCAATTCAGGTATATGTCATGTGGTGGTTAAATGCTGTGGGACTGAGTTACAGCCAGTGAGGTCTGCTACGGCTATATGGCCTGAGGACAGCGAAATGCATTCTGCACAACACTGTGCAATATTATTACATAATTGTATGTCTCACAACTGTTCCATAGCTGATATTCCCACCATGAAAGGTGGGCAGTATATGTGCATATATGTGCATGTATATGTACAGCAGTGGATGTTTACAAGTATGTGTGTGTGTGTGTGTATATATATATATATATATATATATATATATAAATATATATATATATATATATATATATATATATATATATATATATATATATATATATATATATATATATATACATATATATGTATATATATATATATATATATATATATGTATATATATATATATATATATACATATATATATATATATATATATATATATATATATATATATATATATATATATATATATACATATATATAGATACATATATATATATATATATATACATATATATAGATACATATATATATATATATATATATATATATATATATATATAGATATATAGATATATATATATATACAGATATATATGGATATATATGGATATATATAGATATGTATATATATATATATATATATATATATATATATATATATATATATATATATATATATATATATATATATATATATATGTATATATAGTGATATATAAATATATATGTATATATATATATATATATATATATATATATATATATATATATATATATATATATATATATAGATATATATATATAGAGTGAGAGAGGGAGACACAGGGTCAGACGTATTGCAACAGGTGCCTAGTGACCAAGGCATGGACTGAACACCAGTGTTGATACTGCAGTGCCATACCCCATTCCAAAACACTTTACCCACTAACTACCAGATAGGTGGTTGGCTGACTAACACTGAAGGTGTCAGAAGGGAACATGGGACACAGATGGACAGTAGCCTCCCCTTTGGTATTCACAGTGCCACACTAGTCTTGTAATCTGTCTACATGGTACGTGTCATCACAAACGATGTGTCATGTACGGAAATATAGGTCAGTGTTCCCCTGTACTCATCACAATGTCCCATGTGATATGTACCTCACATGACAACTATATCAAGTGGAAAGGCCACAGACATACCTCACAAAGGGTAATATTGCCTTGAAACACATACCCTATGCAGACTGACTCACATAACCTCAGCTACAGAGTGTTGCATACCGGCCACCCAGAGGTTACCTCTGCCGAACATACAGAGGTATGCCACACCCATAGCAGTCAGACAACCACCATGTCAACACCTCACAATCCCACCGGGCTACATGGCCTAGGTCCCTAACAGCACATGCTGGAGGGATAGGCTCCTATTGGCAAATATGCCATACTCTGGAGTAAAACACCCAGCATGAACAAACAAGGCTCCTCAGTAGCAGATGTCATACATACCCCTGATGATTGTCTGGGGGATAGGTAACACGCCCTGGGAATCACCTCTGTGTATCTGGTTGACAGGAGGAAGTGAAATCTAATTACATGTGTGTTAAAGGCCAGGGTAGCATACGGCTAGCCTGCTGTAGGCCCCAGAGCCAATAGCGTATTACCTACTTATGACACAATGCACACTGACATGTACACAGTGCAATACCTGCTATGTAAGGTGGAATGAGTGTGACAGTGAATGTGTGCCAGGTCTGTAATGGTGTGATAGCTTAGTGTGAGGTTGTTTCTGTCATGGTCATTTGTGTCCTAGGTGTGAGGCCAGGGTAAGATGTGTCAGTTATTGGGATGCAGACATAGTAGGATGGTATATGTTGTAACATAGTTCCTTGTGTACGATTGTGGTATCCCATCATAGGCTGAAGCAATACATGTATGCTCAGTAAGTGGTACTGCTGGTGAATCCAGCCGACATTTGAACCATTGTACCACCTGAAGCTGTAGGCCTAAACAGCACAGTATGGTGTATGTTCACATTCCCTGGTAACACTGTCTTGTGTGTTTCCTGTAGTCTGCACAGATTGCATACCTCAGGCATATGTATCTGTAAGTAGGGGCACACAGTACTGTAAGGTACACAGGAAATGCTCATCTGTGTCAGCATACATTTGTGTGTTGTATGAATGTCTGATGTGTGTGTGTAATGATGCCTGTACTATGTCCACAATCACATGTGTGATGCAGGGTTTGCGTAAATACCTAGCAACATGTATACTCTGTTACAGCAGTATGCCAGCTATATTAAGAACTGTGCACATATGTTAGGTAGGGGTATGGCATCAACGACTAGGGTGGGTTACTGGTTATACTGTAACTGTACTTCACATTCATTGCAATGGATGACATATTTCTGCATGCATTAGCTTGATATGTACCCCCCTGGCAAGGCTGTGCATTGAATCCCAAACAGTGTGCCGAGTACTGGTGTATACTGGTGTGTTATATGGAGTGTGGCAGGCACTGTCAGCCAGTTGTGGGCAGAGCACTGATATGTGGTATTGAATGTGTGTATCCTCTGACAGATGAACAGATGCTATATATGGCAGTTAACTGATATCTGCACTGTATAATGTTAAGTGTGCCACATGACTTGCTCACACATATCGTTTACTTGTCTTCCAGGCTTATGACTCATCACAGGACTCTCTCATACACAGCCGCAGAGGAACAGGAAATCCACCACAGCCTGGTTCAGCACTATACCCTGCTGCTTTCCAGGGCCAGCCAGCACTAGCAGAAGCATACAGCACTGTGGAAAGAACTTGTTCATCGGGTAAATGACATAGGCATGCATAACCAGACATATGAGAAGGTACGCCATCACTGCAATGATTTAATTAGACATGTCCGGCGGCATGCGTCTGATATCCACAGACAACAGCTTGCCACAGGTGGTGGGGTGGCCATACATCCCCCCCTCACCAGAGTGGAGGAACTGCTGCTATGTGTGGTGGCTCCTGGCCTACAGCAGCAACATCACACATGTGTCGTCATGGAGGCCGGAGCCACCCAGCATGGTGACATGGAGCGTGCAGGTAACATGCCCTAGCTGTAGACTACTGTTACCTGTATTGTTAGATTATGCATATGTGAGATGTGTACTGTGTTTAGCAGTTGTGCTGCCTATTGTGTGCAATACTGATAATTTGAATAGTATCTGTAGACCTATGCCTGTTATTCTACTGTAGTTTAGCACACTCACAGTAGCAATGCCACAGTTGTGGCCACTGACAAACTGTGTCATATTCTTGCAGGTCCCTCTGGTGTGACAGCAGGGCAGACAATACATGCTGGTGAGTGTGTTAACACTTTAAACTTGGTATTGAACTGTGCATGTCATAGGTGAGGTGTAGGCCATGTACACATAACACACCTACGCATAACGCATGCTGTGCATGTTTGCTGTGAGATGTGAACCATCTCAGTAATGTCAGTAGCTGCCTCAATCACATGCAATGCACAGAGCATCAGACACAAATGTGGCAACACTGTACTGCACATTGGATAGGCATAGTTGACACACATGTACACAACATAACATGTTTGTCATACGCAGTACACCGCAACATGCTACACATAGTGTAACCAGACACCCACTGCCAGGTCACACTTCAGTATCCCACATGTCATCCACACACCACACATAATATACCTGAGGGGTAGGGGCCTAGCATGGGGCTGTGCAACACTCCTCAACACATAACACAGTCATGTCAGGCAATGCTCCCTATTGGGCACCTCACACACCCTTGTGCAACATGGCGGTGTAATTGTGAACTTAGCCACGGCACTGCGGTTCAGGTACAGCATGCTAGGCAGTGGTCTAGCACACTTTAGTGGCCTTGAGTGACCACATGATGCATGATGATGATGGCTAATGGTACTACACCCCATACTGTTACAATGGCCATGTCCAGGATTGGTATCCCATCACGTATACATGCACCACTCATCCCGTGTGTGTACATAGCATGCATGTGCTACACCTGTGTCCACAATTATCTGCTACAGACACAGACACTGCAATCAGATATGGAAATCCATATGACACACAGATAACACATGCAGCTATGGTATGTATTCCTGTGTGTGATGGTGCACAGGACATTGCAGAGCTTATAATACTTGTACAGAAATGTTGTGTCCTTGTACACATTGTGTTCCAGGGTGTAGGCAATCACTGAACATGTACACACATGCACCACAGCTATGTACACTGTCATTAACTATGGCTGTCTACACTCACACTGCATGGACTTGATCAACACTTATTCTGCATGCTGACACATGTGACGTGACTGTTTGCCTTGTGATACTGTCACCCACCTTCAACCAGTATTGAGTATGATTTGGATTTCTGCTGTGTGTGTATCTGCTGTAGTGAGGAGTGTGCATGTGTTCCTGTGTTCCTGTGTACATGTGTTCCTGTGTCCATGTGTGCATGTGTTCCTGTGTGCATGTGTTCCTGTGTTCCTGTGTTCCTGTGTACATGTGTTCCTGTGTGCATGTGTTCCTGTGTGCATGTGTGCATGTATGTATGTGTGCATGTGTGCATGTGTTCATGTGTGCATGTGTGCATGTGTGCATGTGTTCATGCGTGCATGTGTTCATGTGTTCATGTGTGCATGTGTGCATGTGCAGACTGTAACATGTGTTTCCTGTCTTCCACTCACAGGTGCTGAGGTAGGGGTTTGCGAAAGCAGCAGGCGACCTGAAGCCACTGCCACAGATAGTGGTGATGATGACACATGTATTTTGGCACAGGGAGATTTGACAGGGTCTGTCATTGGTCCGCCAATCGACAGTACACAGGGTTCAACCCCATCTATGCGCACACTCATACTGCCATTACATCCCTCACCACCAATGGCCATAGGGGAGGGACAGCATACAGTTGGCATTGACCAGGAGAGTGTGGTACCCATGGCATTTGCATCCCCTCACAGCAGCCATAGCCATAGACCCGGAATGGTACCACATAGGCGGAGGTCCAGGGGTTCTCAGGGGAGCACCACTGGACGTATTGCCCCTGGCAGGTGTGCCCTCACAGGTCTTACAATGACCACTATGTTCCGGGCTGTAATGCAGGCTCAGGCACGTATGGAACGGTATACCAGGCAGGGACTTAGGGTGCAGAGGGCACATTACACCGCCATCAATGACAGCATCCGTGACCTTGCCGGTGCTATCCGGACATACACCGAGGTCATTGATAGATGTTGGGGGGAGACAATAGATGCCCACCACAACATATCTTCCTCGAGCCAGGACCGTGCGGGATGGTTGCGACATCTACGTGGACGCATGCCAGCAACAGCAACAGCTGGCAGTGGTCGCGGACGGCCCACAGTTCACAGCTGCTCCCGTAGTGGCAGTACCAGCCCCAGCAATGCTGGGGCTGGCCTGTCTATTGTCCTTCCCAGTAGACCTCATGCACGTGGCTCTGGCCAGTCCCAGCAGGGACATGGGTCCAGTCATCATACCGCTGCCTCTGATGACAGTACCCAGTCAGGGTTGGTACCCGATACTGTCCGTAGCACCCCTACCAGGCACAGGTACTGTGTCCATGGCTGGAGACAGTGATCTGTACAGCCAAGCAGGTACAGTCTGTGGCTGGACCACAAACCACCATATATGGCAGCCACATGGTGGAGCTGTGTGCATGCAGACACACACACATTAAGCAAACAACTAGGGCTCACACATACAAACACACATTACACCAACATTGGCCCATGCTGTACTGTTGTCCCTCACACACACACACACACACACACACACACACACACACACACACACACACACACACACACACACACACACACACACACACACATGCACAGACATGTCGATTGATGGGTCAATGTCAGGCTCTGGCAAACAACAAAACGCCCTGTGCATATGAAGATACCTGCCTCCTGTCATCTGCATTATCGACGGAGGGATAGGGCTAACATGGTGCTGATGCACAGGGTGACACTATAGCAGTGTAGCAATAATAGCAAGTTGTCAACAAGGAAGTGTAACTCGCTTGTAGGTATATATGAGCAGACATTATGCATCAAAGCTCTGATTGTCAATGTATTATTGTTTACACCACTGTTAGGTCTGAGTATGTATTATCCACCCATGTGCCACTTGGTTGATGTGTTGCCAGCATGTATTAGTGAGTGGACAGTATGTGTGTGATGTGCAGTACAGATTAGCAAGTGTACATCTGTGAACATGGTGGGTGTGCACTGTCTGGATTTACGTGCATAGTGGACACATGGGACGTGTGGCATACCCTGTCGCATACATTGTTAATGTCTCATTGCATCTTTCAATGGCCAGTATGCATTCTACTACAGTTATGTACTAACATGGGAAGACGGTATGACATGGGTTGACACTATGCCGCGGGTGATACCATTAATATCAGTCAATGATTTGCGATCTGGTAGCATACACAACCTCAACAGCATGACTATTAGCAATCACATGATGTCCTGACAAATGACACACAGTACTAGGGAACCTAGTATCAATTGGATCCTTCCGTGCTACACTATAACACTAACCAGTGGTGATGACCGGTCACCCATTATTGTGCCCACACCTGTGTGTCATATAGCCCCCTTAGGTACATGCAGACACACTAGGGATGTGTCCATCCAAATCTGGGAATGCATGGATTGGCCTACAATGCATTCCCTGGGACACATATCCTACACAAGGGTATCATACAGACAGATACCTGTTGTGTGATACATGCTGTATAGCAGTAAGCCGACTATGGCATAGTCATCCTCATGTACTAAACATGCTACCCCATCAGTACCACACAGGTGGTAGCCCTCAATATGTATGTCGGGTACCATTGTGTACATACAGACCCATGTTATGTGTCATGTGTGCATGTGCAGACTGTAACATGTGTTTCCTGTCTTCCACTCACAGGTGCTGAGGTAGGGGCGTAAAGCAGCAGGCGACCTGAAGCCACTGCCACAGATAGTGGTGATGATGACACATGTATTTTTGGCACAGGGAGATTTGACAGGGTCTGTCATTGGTCCGCCAATCGACAGTACACAGGGTTCAACCCCATCTATGCGCACCTCATACTGCCATTACATCCCTCACCACCAATGGCCATAGGGAGGGACAGCATACAGTTGGCATTGACCAGGAGGTGTGGTACCCATGGCATTTGCATCCCTCACAGCAGCCATAGCCATAGACCCGGAATGGTACCACATAGGCGGAGGTCCAGGGTTCTCAGGGGAGCACCACTGGTATTGCCCCTGGCAGGTGCCCTCACAGGTCTTACAATGACCACTATGTTCCGGGCTGTAATGCAGGCTCAGGCACGTATGGAACGGTATACCAGGCAGGGACTTAGGGTGCAGAGGGCACATTACACCGCCATCAATGACAGCATCCGTGACCTTGCCGGTGCTATCCGGACATACACCGAGGTCATTGATAGATGTTGGGGGGAGACAATAGATGCCCACCACAACATATCTTCCTCGAGCCAGGACCGTGCGGGATGGTTGCGACATCTACGTGGACGCATGCCAGCAACAGCAACAGCTGGCAGTGGTCGCGGACGGCCCACAGTTCACAGCTGCTCCCGTAGTGGCAGTACCAGCCCCAGCAATGCTGGGGCTGGCCTGTCTATTGTCCTTCCCAGTAGACCTCATGCACGTGGCTCTGGCCAGTCCCAGCAGGGACATGGGTCCAGTCATCATACCGCTGCCTCTGATGACAGTACCCAGTCAGGGTTGGTACCCGATACTGTCCGTAGCACCCCTACCAGGCACAGGTACTGTGTCCATGGCTGGAGACAGTGATCTGTACAGCCAAGCAGGTACAGTCTGTGGCTGGACCACAAACCACCATATATGGCAGCCACATGGTGGAGCTGTGTGCATGCAGACACACACACATTAAGCAAACAACTAGGGCTCACACATACAAACACACATTACACCAACATTGGCCCATGCTGTACTGTTGTCCCTCACACACACACACACACACACACACACACACACACACACACACACACACACACACACACACACACACACACACACACACACACACATGCACAGACATGTCGATTGGATGGGTCAATGTCAGGCTCTGGCAAACAACAAAACGCCCTGTGCATATGAAGATACCTGTGCCGCCTCCTGTCATCTGCATTATCGACGGAGGGATAGGCTAACATGGTGCTGATGCACAGGGTGACACTATAGCAGTGTAGCAATAATAGCAAGTTGTCAACAAGGAAGTGTAACTACACGCTTGTAGGTATATATGAGCAGACATTATGCATCAAAGCTCTGATTGTCAATGTATTATTGTTTACACCACTGTTAGGTCTGAGTATGTATTATCCACCCATGTGCCACTTGGTTGATGTGTTGCCAGCATGTATTAGTGAGTGGACAGTATGTGTGTGATGTGTGCAGTACAGATTAGCAAGTGTACATCTGTGAACATGGTGGGTGTGCACTGTCTGGATTTACGTGCATAGTGGACACATGGGACGTGTGGCATACCCTGTCGTACACATTGTTAATGTCTCATTGCATCTTTCAATGGCCAGTATGC
Source organism: Protopterus annectens (assembly GCF_019279795.1). Classification (NCBI taxonomy): domain Eukaryota; kingdom Metazoa; phylum Chordata; order Ceratodontiformes; family Protopteridae; genus Protopterus; species Protopterus annectens. The sequence goes on along the minus strand of NC_056728.1, from coordinate 1,628,066,224 downwards.
ATTCTACTACAGTTATGTACTAACATGGGAAGACGTGTATGACATGGGTTGACACTATGCTGCGGGTGATACCATTAATATCAGTCAATGATTTGCGGTCTGGTAGCATACACAACCTCAACAGCATGACTATTAGCAATCATTGGATGATGTCCTGACAAATGACACACAGTACTAGGGAACCTAGTATCAATTGGATCCTTCCGGTGCTACACTATAACACTAACCAGTGGTGATGACCGTCACCCATTATTGTGCCCACACCTGTGTGTCATATAGCCCCCTTAGGTACATGCAGACACACTAGGGATGTGTCCATCCAAATCTGGGAATGCATGGATTGGCCTACAATGCATTCCCTGGATGGGACACATATCCTACACAAGGGTATCATACAGACAGATACCTGTTGTGTGATACATGCTGTATAGCAGTAAGCCGACTATGGCATAGTCATCCTCATGTACTAAACATGCTACCCCATCAGTACCACACAGGTGGTAGCCCTCAATATGTATGTCGGGTACCATTGTGTACATACAGACCCATGTTATGTCATGTGTCCCTTGGTATCCACATATCCATAGGTATTGTGGAGTCCCAAGGTGTATCACATAAGACATTAGAGGCCTGAATGCATATCCACAAGGCAGTCGTACACCTATAAAGACTGTCCATTCTTGGCAGACTTTGTTGTGTATTACCATGTCTGACATATACCCCAGGCATATACCCTCACTCACACTACTCTTAAGTAACTGTCATGTGTGTATGTGCCACAGATGACCTTGGCCACAGAACACGACAGTGGACAGCCGTGTCACATACATACATATGTGACCTACGATCTGAGAAGCAGAGGCACAACCTGTCAATGGAAACAAATGTATTCATGTAGTATGCAGGCTTCACACCTATGTACTGATTGAGGGGACATGTACACATATATATTTTCCACGCAGATACCTGATGTCTGCAATGCACTTACTGTTGTCGTCATACTATATCATAGCATAGTAAAAGCAAAACCCACACCACGTTGACCAACAGTGACACACACACAGTCAACATTTGCAGGATTTAAACCCCTTCCTAACTATGTTATGATACTAGAAAGAGACACATTAACATGGCGTGCTATTTGCTTTACTAGCTGGTTTTCCTTCTCCTGCTGTATTTGTAGGATGGTGACATCATCAGACTTTCCAAAGAGGAATGTACCTCTTTTAGTGTGTTTTCACAGTCTCCAAAAAGGGAACTCCTTTCAAAGACTACTGCACACACACTCACTGTTTGCAGGATTCAAACCCCTACCTAACTATGTTATGATACTAGAGAGTGACGCATTAACATGACGTGCTATTTGCTTTACTGGCTGGTTTCCCTTCTCCTGCAGTATTTGTAGGATGGTGACATCATCAGACTTCCCAAAGAGGAATATACCTCCTTTAGTGTATTTTCACAGTCTCCAAAAAGGGCACTCTTTTCAAAGACAATTGCACTACATACACACACTGCTTGCATAGGTTCATAGGTTCACACTAGGCTATCTGCCCTGGGGCAATTATAAGCCTAGCCCGATTCTGTATGGCTTACACCATCCCTTGATTTGAGTATACTGTGCCCTTTTTAAGGTTTAGTTTACTGTGCCTCTGTCTAATAGTGACACGGGAGTAATCCCCGGGACAAACCTACGATCACCTATCGATATTCTTCTTGAAGAGATTCAGTGAGGTGCTCTGCCTCACATGAACTGGAATTCTATTCCAGAGCGAAGGGAGCCTCTGGGTTATGAACCTGTCCCTTCAGCAAGTTCTATTTATTTCTGTGCTGAGGTTCAAGTCCCTCGAGCGTGTGGCTCTAAGGGATTTAGATTTTCTGAGGTGGAGCATGTCCATTAATTCTGGATTTGACATAGCTTTGTATGTCAGGCATAGAACGCCTCAAAGTAGGCGGTATGCAACTGAGTAGAGCTGGAGTTTTTTTAACCAAGCAGCATATGGCATCTGTTTGAGACCCTTGATCCTCTTGGTGAGATACTTTTGGGGTCTTTCTAATTGCTGCAGGTGTTGGGTAAGGTACATCCCAAAAGGGGCATTGTATTCTATGATGGGCCTGATGAGGGATGAATAAAGGGGCACGATTACCTCTCTTGATCTAGATGTGAAACCCTTCGTGATGAGGTGGGCTATGTAGAAGGTCTTTCTAACCACTTTGGCAATGTGGTTTTCAAAGGAGAGATTGCTATCAACTTGGGTCCCCAGGTCCCTAATAACTTTCTCTGTACTTAATGGGTTTCCGCCTATGTGGTAATTTGTGGGCACATTGTTTTTGCCAAAGGGTATGACTATACATTTTTTGGCATTTAGCTTTAAATCATGGTGCTGGCACCAGTTATCTGTCTCTGTGAGACCTTTTTGAAGGATGTTTGTGTCAGCTGGAGAGTCGATTATGGCGCCCAGTTTGCAGTCGTCTGCAAACTTAGTGAGCCATAGTCCTCCCACGTTTGCCTGTACCTCGGAAAAGTATATACCGAACAAGAGTGGTCCCAGGACACAACCCTGTGGGACGCCACTTGTGACCGGTTTCAAGTCTGACATGGCTCCAGCAACTCTCACTCTGTGGGTTCTGTCTTTGAGCCAGTTTGCGACCCATCTTGTGACATAGGGGTTTATATTTAAGCTGGATAGCTTATCTATGATGCCCGAGTGGGGTATTGTGTCAAATGCCTTTGCTAGGTCCAGATAGGCTGTGTGGACTACCTTCCCTTCATCTATGGCTTTGGTGACTGTTTCGAAGAAGTCAACCAGGTTCAAAAGGCAGGATCTGCCCTTGACAAAGCTGAACTGGGTAGGATCTAGTGTCTGTAGGTCCTCAATGTCTTTGTTTATGAGCTCCATGATGATCCTCTCCATAGCCTTGCAGACTAAGCTAGTCAGGCTTATGGGCGATAGTTTCCAGGGTCCGTAGAGGCTCCACCTTTGTGGAGTGGGACCACTGTTGCTGTACGCCATTCTGTGGGCACATATCCTGTAGTGAGGCTGAGATTGTATAGCTGTTTTATTTGAGGGATTAGTTCCTCTTGGAGTTCATGTAGGACGCAACCTGGGATGCCATCTGGTCCCATGGAAGCAGTGTTTTTTGCTTTGAAGAGGGCAGCCTTCACCTGAGCATCAGAGATGTTTGGGAGGCAGCCCTCTGCTGGGATAGATACTTTCTCTTTTAGGGGGGAGGGGGTGGAGAAGTTTGCACTGAACCTGTCTGCCAGGATATTGGCGATGTCTGTAAGTTTAGTGTATTTTTTGTCGCTTAGAATCAACTCAGAACAAGTCTGGGAGTTGCATCCCAGGTTCCTAACATAACTGAAAAAAGCCTTATGATTGTCTTTGTTGTCCTGTGCAATTTTTCTCTCGAAGCTGGCCTTGGAGGATTTTATGAGGGATCGTAATTTTTTGCTAGTACTGATCAGAGATGCCTTCCCTATTAGGGATTTTGCTCTGTCATGTAGTAGCTTCCTCCTTCTGCTGTACAGTTTATTTATGGCAGGGGTCCACCAGACTGGACGCCTGCCTTTGGATGATTGGTTCTTGGTTTTGTTTGGGATAGCATGATCCATGCATTCCTGGAGATGTCCGTAGAATGCGTTTATATAGGATTCTGCAGTTTGGGCCGTAGTTCCCACTGGCCCTGGGGCCTTGAAGGATTCCAATTCGGTTTGAGAAGTGAGAAGTTAGCTTTTGAGAAGTTTTTCACTGTGGTTTTCTGGGCTGGGGTGGGGTTGGGATGTGGACATCCAGTGAAATTAATTTATGGTCTGATCTTACCAATGAGGGATATACTTCAGGTGTGGAGCATAGAGTCCCCATGTTGGTAATGATCAGGTCTAGTATGTTGTCCCCTCTTGTGGGAGTGGTGACTAGTTGTTCCATAGCATTTGAGTTTATAATTTCCAGGAACCTTTGGGCTAAGGTGCTGGGGCTTGAGTAGTGCTCCCAGTCAATGTTTGGGTAGTTGAAGTTGCCCAATATAATGGTGTTTGGAGAGATCTTCATGTTCTCCAATGTTTTCAGGAAAGCCGAGTGGGATTCCTGACTTTGAGAGGGTGGTCTGTAGGATGCTATAAACTGAAAAGCAGTCTTGCCCACTGTTAGTTGCACATGGATGGTCTCTGATACTTCGCGCAATGCCACTAACCTGGAGGTGGGGATATTTATGATAAATATGGAAACTCCCCCTCCTTTTGTGGTTCGGTCCGGGTTTTGTGGCCAAAAAGCATGATATGAGGTATAGCCTGGTAGTGCTGGGGTGCTCTCTGGAACCTTGAACCAGGTTTCTGTCACTGCACAGGTATCGATGTTCTCCATACTGAGGAGAGCTTCGAGTGAGTGCATCTTGAGGTTAAGACTTCTGGCGTTAAGCAGCATTACCCTTAGTTTTTTGTTTCTTGTGCTGTCTATGGGGGTGGGTTTGACTTTTGAGCCTTGCCTAAAAAAGGCACTATGGGGGTGGCAAGAGCCTTTGCCAATATCCAAAAGCCCAGTGGTGACAGGTGCAAGCCATCCCTAGTGAAGCAACGTGGCTTGTCGAGCATGTCATCCCAGGCTGACAGACACTGGATCCCCTTTGAATGACACCAAAATTTTAGCCAGTTGTTAAAATCGATCATTTTGTCTTTGTACTGTGGCATCATTCTAGGTGAGGCTAAGATGCTGCTCAAGGTCAGGGTCATACCAGCCTGGGCTATATGATCGGAGAGCTCCTCTATGTCTCTTTTCATGTAGTCCAGGGAGGTACGTCTCAGGTCATTCACACCAGCATGTACAATGACCGAGTCATATTTGTATTTGCTTTGGAGTGACCTGAGTGCTTGTGTTATGTGGCGGATCCTAGCACCCGACAGGCAGCTCACCGTGACCTTCTCTTTATTCAGCCTGGTGGCGGACGTCAGTGTGTCTGACAATAGAGTCACCTATTACAAGAGTATCAGGTGTGTTATTCAGCCTTAAGGGCTGTGGCTGCTTGGCAGACTGACTTTGTGGGCTATGTGTTGTGCGTGTTTTGTTTTGAGTTAGCGTTTGCTTGGATGTCTGCTTTGGAGGTCTCTGTTGCTTAGGTAGACTTTTATTTAGAGCCTCCGAGTATGTTTTTGTGTATTTATGTGTTTGGTTCGCTGATGTGGTGGGACTATGTGATACTGGAATTGTGTTGTGTGAGGTTACCTTCTCCTCCTGACTGGTTACACCAGTTTTGAGATGAGAGCTCAGCCTCCAGTTTGGCTAAATAGTTGCATCTCTCACATATATTTGAACCTGTTTGGAGGAGGAGAGGGTTGTCCGTGTACATGAGACAGTTGTAACATTGCTTCAAAATTCCCAGATTCACCAGCTGGACTGGAGAGGAAACCATTGACTGACCTTTGGACATGCTAGAGTAATATAGGGAAACTGAATTTAAGACGGACCAATAGAGGACAGGGTAATCGTAGAGTATAAGAGTAAGTAGTGCTTATGGTTTAATAGTGCTAACTTGTAGGATTACTTAATTGGACCAGTGAAGGGCCTTAGAATGAGACTATGTTGTTTAAATTGAGAGCTAGAGCAGTTCTAAGGGAAAAAGTGAAGAGCAGACTTTGTGGAGCCAGTAATAGTTTAAACCCAATTAGGCGGCGCTGCCCGCTGTTGCGCTATGCACAAAAATGCGCAAAACCGCGCAAAAGAGGGTCTTAAGAGAGGAAGATGAAGGAGTTTGGAATTGACCCAAAATTGCCAATAAAACTACAGTTTCAAGTCAGTAACCACTCCCACAGGGGCAGGAAGGCTGCTCAATGTTTTTCACTGCCACTGATCAACAGAGAGACTTCCCTAGAGCCCAAGTAAAAAATGTCCTCCAAGAAACTTACAAACAGTTCAAGAACAGCAAGCCTGTAACTGAACTTTTTTAAATCTCAGTACAAATGCTAGCGAACAACAGGGATGTGCACAGTATGAGACAAGGGCTAACAATGGTTTAATTCCATTATAAGAAAGGGAACAGTTTGAGTCTGCGGAGACAGGCCTAAGGAGATCAGAAAGACTAAAAAAACAGTAATTACAACAATAATGGAAATAAGTAATATAATCAGGATTTTTACACACCTTCCAGATGCAATCAGAGGAGAGGGGGATTCCAATATTGGGGGAAAGGGAGGGGGAGAGGTTACAATTGATTGATGATGCTGATGATAATTAAGAGTATATGAGAAAAGAACAGTATGGTGATAATCATGCTACCAATGCTAAGCCAATAGTTATTCATAACAGTACAAAAGATTTCAAAGTTTATAACTTTTCCAGAACTGTTATTGATGAAGATATGGTTGATGTACTTAGTAAAGGCCTTACTTTCATTCAAGTAAAACGTCCTAGTTTAGCTGATATTTTAATTGATATAAAGTTGTTTTTGAGAAAATTAAATCTAAAAATACTATTCGGGTCAAATAATGTACTGGATGACGGCTTATTTTGAGGGAGTAGTACATTTAACCCCCCAGTGCACCCCACATTATTACTATATGAAAAGATATGTGAGATTAGACATTCTTTTAGTAAAAAGTGAGGCATTTAAGGACAATTTAACGAATGAAGAAAGAAATAATTTAATATTTTTAATGCAACAGTTCTTAAGGATTATGAAACCGGATAAGGGAGGGGGGTTAGTGGTTATGGATGTATTTGATTATGACAAAAGAATGTTTGAAATAATAGCGCAAGCCACATACCAGGAAGTAAGTAGGAATGAGGTTAATATAGCCTATAAGAAAATGTATGTCCTGCTTAATGATATGTTTCTTGAGAATAGAATAACTTTAGGATTCAAACACCTACCTAGCTATGTTATGATACTAGAGAGAGAGAGAGAGAGACGCACTAACACAGCGTGCTGTTTGCTTTACTGGCTGGTTTCCCTTCTCCTGCAGTATTTGTAAGATAGTGACATCATCAGACTTTCCAAAGAGGAATGTACCTCCTTTAGTGTGTTTTCACAGTCTCCAAAAAGGGCACTCCTTTCAAAAACAATTGCACACATACATACACACACACACTCACGGTTTGTAGGATTCAAACCCCTACCTAACTATGTTATGATACTAGAGAAAGACGCACTAACATGGCGTGCTATTTGCTTTACTGGCTGGTTTTCCTTCTCCTGCAGTATTTGTAGGATGGTGACATCATCAGACTTTCCAAAAAGGAATGTACCTCCTTTAGTGTGTTTTCCCAGTGTCCAAAAAGGGCACTCCTTTCAAAGACAATTGCACACATACATACACACTCATTGTTTGTAGGATTCAAACCCCTACCTAACTATGTTATGATACTAGAAAGAGACGCATTAACACAGCACGTTATTTGCTTTACTGGCTGGTTTCCCTTCTCCTGCAGTATTTGTAGGATGGTGACATCATCAAACTTTCCAAAAGGGAATGTACCCCCTTTACTAAGTTTTCCCAGTCTCCAAAAAGGGAACACCTCTCAAAGGAAACTGCACACATACACCCCACCCCCCCACACACAGTTCACAGGATTCAAACCCCTACCTAACTATGTTACGATATTGGAAAGAGCCCCATTAACACGGCGTGCTATTTGCTTTACTGGCTAGTTTCTCTTCACATGCTGTATTTATAGGATGGTGACATCATCAGACTGGACATGGTGATGTGTGTACACTTTGTTTTATGCCATTCCAGGTATGGTCCATGTGGGTCAGCAGGTGTCAACAGCTTGAACATGACCTCAGAATCCTTACCTTGTGTAATCTGTCTGTGGACACATTGACATTCCGTCATATGTCGACACATATTTATGCACAGCTTCTTGGTTTTGTGGATACTACATGTGTCTGGGATGTTGATAAAGGGCTATTCAAAGTCTATGTGACACGTGTTGATGTGTTCATTGATGTATGTCCTGGGTGGCTGCCTTGCAAACAGTCTAGCATGTTTGTGAACCATGATCTGCACATGAACATAACACAGTTGGTAGGGTTGTGTGTGTGTCAGCTTCCAATAGCACTGTTTATGACTGCAACCATAATGGACTCCATGACCTTGCAGATAAGACCTCATAGGCATACTGGACTTGACTTCCCATGGTGTGTTGTGCAGCAACACTTGTGGGGAGTGCCATATGTAGCTGTGACACATTCAACGGTTCCACATCCTGCGTAAGGGGTGCGGCTCAGCTGACTGTTCAGGTGCATGATCTGTTTGTTCTGTAGTTTGTGCATGACACATATTGGGAATCAATGTATTCCACCTGCTGCCATGCTTTTGGCAGTGGGGGTAGCTGCTCATCCATTCTACATGTGATATCTCCTGGTATGATGATGTGGACTATTGTCAGTGGGGGATGGGTATGTACATATGGGCCTGTCTGTCATGATGTCAGCATTGACACTCAGGTACAGTTGGCCCTGACTCAGGACATATATGGGTGTACATTGATATTTATGACATAGCTGAAGGAGGTGTCATGATTCAGTCTGGAGACCTTCTCAGCTCCTCTTTACAAAACACTAACGAACATGAGCACTAATCCCTGTTATACTCTTTTACACGCTTAACACCCTACTGATCCTTTGTGATCAGGCTACAGAGTATGTCATGATAATATCCTGGCATGTCCAGAGGTCGGTTTTGTGTGTACTCTTCAGTCCAGCTGGTGGATATTGTGATATTGACACAATGTCACATCTGCCTCATGTACACAGCCAACCCTCTCCTCCTCCTCCCAACAAACTCAGATATATGTGTGAGATGCACCTATATAGATATACAGGGAGCTGAACTCTCTCGACCTATGACTGGATCAGTCTATCAGGTGGTGAAGGTATTCACACACACCACATATCAGTCTCACATATCCTCTAGCAACAGCACTCAAACCACATTAGCACACATTGACATACTCGGATGCTGTAAATGTACTATACCTAAGCAGCAGAGACCTTCAAAGCAGACACACACACACCTGCTACCCCACTGCAATACCCATATATCACTAAGTTCACAATGTCAGTGTGCCACACAGTCACTGCCCTTCGGGCTACACAACACACCTAATACACTTGTAATAGGCGACACCTATGTATAGACACACTGACGTACCACTCACCAGCCCTGACAAGGGAATAGTCACTTTGGGCTGTCTGTTGGGTGCCAGGATCTGCCGCATAACACAGGCAGTCAGGTCACTCCAAAGCAAGTACAAGACTGGCACCATTATTGCCCATGCTGGTGTGTGTAACCTCAGACGTTACTCCCTGGACCACATGACATGATACATGGAGGTACACTCTGATCATGTAGCCCAGGCCAGTATGACCCTGACCTTGTCTAGCATCTTACACCCACCAATTATGATGTCACAGTATACAGACACACATATCACATTTAACAGTTGGCTAACAAATTTGTTTCATTCATAGGGGATACAGTGTCTGTCAGCGTATGGTGACATGTTCAACATGCCACGTAGCTTCACTATGGACAGCTTGCACCTGTCACCCTTGGACTTTGGTATGCTGGCTAAGGCTCTTGCTTCCACCATAGTGCCTTTTTTTAAGCAGGGCTCAGAAGACAAACCCACCTCCATAGACGTTACAGGTTAAATGAAACTAAGGGTAATGCTGCTCAACAACAGTTGTGTTAACCTCATATTGTGGCCACTCAGTATTCTCCTCAGTATGGAGGAGAGCTATATCTGTGCACTGACAGACACCTGGTTCAGGCTCGCTTATGCACACCAGCACTACCAGGTTATGTTTCATACCATGCTGTCTGACAACAAGACTTGGAACGGACAACACAACTAGGGGGGGAGTATCCTTATACATCACAGATACACACACCTCCAGGTTAGTGGCTCTGCACAAAGCATCACAGACCATACATATACAACTACCATTGTGCAATACTGCCTTTCAGTATGTTGCCTGCTACAGAACACACTCCCAGACTCAGGAACCACACTCAGCTTTCATGGGAAATATGGAGGATATGAAGGTCTCCACAAACACCATTATATTGTGTGACTTCATATACACAAATATTGACTGGGGATACTACTCAAGCCCTGACAACCTCACCCTAAAGTCACTACAATTTGTGGACTCATATGCTTTTTCACAACCAGTCAGCACAGCTACAAGGGGGAATACATATTGGACCTGCTCATCACCAACATGGGGACTCTATGTTCTACACCAGCGACATACCCCACATTGGTAAGGTCAGAACATACATGTATCTCACAGGACATACATATACCCTCCACACACTCTTCCTGGGTAATCTTGGTGAACTTCTCATAAGCTAACATCTCTCTTCACCAAAGCAGGGTGGTATCCTTCAGAGATCCTGAGACAGTGGCATATACGGCTCACACTGCTGCATCCTTTACATACACATTCTATGGACACCTAGTGGACTACATGGATTGTGCTATCCCAAATAACAACAGTACCTACTTCTACAATGGCAGGTGACCTGTCTGGTAGACCCCAGCCATTAATAAGCTGTACAATGTCAGGAGGACGCTACTACATGATAGAGCACAATCCCAGACTGGGAAGGCATCTGTGATCTGTAATAGCAGACAGCTAGAATCACTTTTCTAAGGGCCACTTCTACCAGACAATTGCAACTGACACGTAGGACTATTACACGGCCTTCTTCAGTTATGTCAGGTACCTGAGTGGACACTCACTGATATGCTGTGAGTTACTGCATACTGACTAAACCTACCCTGAACCCACTGGCATTGCCTACATCCTGGCAAACAGGCTCAGTGCAGATGTCCCCCACCCAACCCCCAAAGGAGCAACTATCCATCCCAACAGAGTGTAACCTCCCTGACATCACACACTAACAGGTGAGTGCTGCCCTCCCCACAGCGTATATCACAGTATCAATGTGACCAGATGGTGTCCCAGCCTGCATCATACACGAGCATCATGACAAACGCAACCCTCACATTACATCACTGTTCAACATTGGAGTTACTACAGGATATGTACCCAAGGAATGGCGTACTGCAACAGTGGTCCCACTCCACAGAGTTGGTGCCACAAGGGACCACAGACAATATTGCCCTATAAGCCTATGTAGCCTGTTCTGCAAAGCTATGGAGCATATTGTCATAGGACTCCTACACATAGACATCGGAAACCTACAAAAACTGTGTCCTACACATTTCAGCATTGTTGTGGGCAGATCTTGCCTCTTGAACCTGTTTGTATTCTTTAAATGGCTAACAGGTCCATCAACATAGGGACGGCTGTCCACACAGCCTACCTGAACCTTGCAAAACCCTTCAACACAATAACCCACTGAGCCATTATGCATAGGCTCACCAGCGTCAATATGGACACATGTTTCACATAATGGATTGATACCTAGATCAGGGATAGCACCCACATGGTCAGAATTACAGGTGCCATGTCTGACTATACACCAGTTACACATGCCATCCCACACGGCTTGGTCCTGGGATCTCTCTTGTTCAGTATATATTTGTCTTATGTACAGGCTACCACAGGGGGAATATTGCTGAACATGTTTGCACTTGACTGCAAACTGGGTGCCATGATCAACTCTCCAGCTGCCACATGCATACTCAATCAGGGTCTCACAGAGATGGATGACTGGTGCCTGAGCCATGGCCTACAGCTAAATGCCATTAGTTGCATAGTCATCCCCTTTGGGAGTAACAACATGCCCACACATTACCACATAGGTAGTACTCCATTACATACGGTAGGAGTTGTTAGGGGTTTGGGGACATGACTTGTTCGTACTGTCGCCTTTAACATTCATGTTGCCAAAGTGGTTGGACACACCTTCTATGTGGGCCACCTTATCCCATATGGTTTCACATCTAGATCGAGTGAGGTCATTGTGCCCCTATACTCATCACATCCATGCTTGGTTACAATGTCATAATTGGGGTGTACCTTACCTGACACCTGCAGCAACTGTGCTGGCCATGGAAGGTCCTCACCAAGCAGATCTAGGGACTCACATAGATGCCATGCATAGTTCAGATGCAGTAACTCCAGCTCTACTCAGTCACTTACCACCTACTTAGATATGATGTGTGCCTGTTGTTTACAGATATACCCAAACCAGAATCACTGGACATGCTCCACCTCAGGATATCCAACTCCCTTAGAGCTACACACTCCAGGGACGTATACCTCAGCACAGGTGTTAATAGGACATTGTGGAGGGATAGATTCTTATCCCAGAGGCTCCACTCACTACAGAATGTAATCCCAGTTTCACATAGGCAGAGCCACCCACTGACCACCTACTGGAGACATCTTGACTACTGTATGGGTGATTGTATATTTACCCCTGGAATATCTTCTGTGTCCCTGCTAGACAGAGGCACACTAGCCTAAATGTACATGGGCTATCTTGTGTGACCTACTGTTCACGCACACAGTGTAGTAATCTGACAGGGTTGCGAATGCCAAACACACTCTGGCTAGGCTTGTACGTGCCCTAGGGCAGATAACCTAGTATCGACCTCTGAACACATGCTTATGTTCATGGTGCACAATGTTTATTGCTGATACTGTTTGCAGGTCTTTATCATCTTTGCTTTACCAGTTTCCATGAACAACTTCAGTATCTGCAGAACATATTTGATTATGACATAGTTCCACTATATTATAGATGTGTCTGTTGTCATATAACTGTGTGCACAGGGCGGATTGCTGTATAGTGACAGGTTCCTGGGTTAACACATGCAACTGCCAGATATGCGTGGCCCACTGCTGTACTCAGACATGGCCTAAGTGTGTGAGCATGCCCAGTTCTACCATTCCATGTTTTGTTGACTGACATTTGTCTCATTTATTAAAGTGTGTGAGCATGCCCAGTGTGACCCTTCAGTATGTTGCTATCTGAGGTCCACTACATTTGCTGATGTGTGCGAACATGACCAATATTAACATTTATACTGTGTGTGTTGGAAGTCAGGTTCTGTTCTCACTGCAGGACTCACCTTTGTGTCATAACTCAACAAGGATTATGCTGTGCCTGCAGGGTTTCCATGGAATACTTTGCATAGACTTATCAAAATTCCATCATACAGGTGGACCACTGCAATACTGTCATGGTTTAGTGGTTTAGTACTTTGGCTATAGTGCACAGTATCCTGGGTTTGAGGCCCATCACTGCTTTATATTTATCTACTGAGCAGATCGGACTGCTTAAGGGCCTGTTAAGCATATATGAGCATGTTGGCTTTTGTTCAGCTATGCCCTACTTAGACCAGGCTTGTCCGACATTGCTCAATATTCACCAACATTGCTGGACGTTGCCCAATATTACTCAACATTGACCACAGCTGTGCTAGTTGGTGTGTGCGATTTTGTTTGCATATTCTACATGGTGGTAATTGCTGTTTAGCACTGCTTTATATTGCTTAACACATGGCATTCATGCCTTAGGTGGTGCTGCAGGGCTGCCTATGTCGGATGCACATACTATACTCCCTGCACGTGCTGGGAAGCAGGTAGTGTCAACTTAGGCATCCCTTTTACTTTATGTGTGAGTCGGAGAGGGGTATCATTTCCAGAGTTCCTACTGAGCCAGTGTATGTGATATGCAATGCCTCTTGGCCAAGGCCAAAGCACACAAGGCATGCCTTCTTCTGCCAGCTGGGGCAGGCTCAGGTTGTTCCTCCTCCGAGTCACACTCTGCCTGTAATGGCCTTGGTAATGGTGGGGGGGCTGTTTGGCCCAGGCCTATGCTGGTCCTGCTGCAGCTGTTTTCGCAGGATCATATTATGTAGCATAGCACATACCATGACAATTTGGGTATATGTAGTTGGTGAGTACTGAAAGGCTCCACCAGATGTGTCCAGGCACCGGAACCGTGACTTGAGCAGCCCAAACACACACTCTATTACATTACATGTGTGTGCATGTGCCTCATTATGGTGTTCCTGTTCAGGTGTGTGTGCGTTTCTGATGGGTGTCATCAGCCACGGATCCAGTGCATAGCCAACATCCCCCACTAGGTGACCATGTGGGATGTCCCCATTGGCAAATGTCTGGTACAGCTGCGTCAGATGCCAGATATGGGAATCATGTTATCTTCCAGGGCAGTCTGCACACACATTCAGTATTCCGCACTGGGCATCACACATGACCTGGCAGTTAATGGAGGGGAAGCCCTTGCGGTTGAAGTAGACCCTACCCCGCTCACCGGTTGGTGCTTTGATGCGTATGTGTGTGCAGTCTATTGCACCCACTACCTCAGGGTATTCCACTATTTGCTGGAAGAGAAGCATATTGCTGGCCAATACCTCACGGGAATTGGGGAACTATACATGATCACTGACGTGTGCTGACATGGCATCCAGGAACTGGTGTAGTACCCTGGATGCTGATGCCTGTGATATCCCCATCATATCACCAGTTGGTCTCTGGAAGGTACCTGTTGCTAATATTCTTAGGCCAACACATACCTTGGTTTCCACTGGGATGGGTTCCCCTCCGTTGGTTCTGTGTGTGAGGCGTGGCCTGCACAGCTCAACAATTTGCTGCAGGAGGTCTCTGTCCACTCTATAGCGCTCCACTATCTCCAGCTCATGTAGCCCCTGGTAGGTTACCCTGGGCCTGTACACTCTTCTCCGTCTCCTCACTGTGGGTTGTCCAGCAGCATTTCCATTGTCACCACCCTCAGCATGTTGTATATGTCACCTTATAACAGCAATGGCAGCCCCTAACATTTCTTTGTCTCAGTAAAGCTTTTTTCAGTTTGCACTTCTATTAGCTTACTGCAGTGTCTGTTGTGAGAAACATAATGGACTGTTGTTGGCAGAGTTTTAAGTGCTAGGCTGGGCTGGGCTAGTGTACTGCCTGTGTAATTGCCTGATTCTGATTGTTTTCACCTGCTAGCTCTGCTAGTACTCCCTGGTGGCTTCCTACTATTTGTTGTGCTTCCTTTTTCCTTTCTGTTTCCTCAGGGGGGAGCACCATGCACACAAGCGCAAACACGCACACAGCAGCTAACACATGCGCACACATGCTTACATGGAGTAAAACTTGCTTATTTGGGTTAAAACGCACGCACACCAGCGCAAATGCGTTTACAACTCTTTAAACAGCCTTATACATGCTTACTCTGGCTTAAACGCGTGCACTCATGCTTACACGCGTGCACTCTGTCTTACTCAGGTTTACAGGCAAGCACACGCATGCATACCCGCTCAGCAAGAAACTTTGGTGTTATCCACGGCATACACCTTCCATTTCTTGGCTTTCCCTAGCCTACCTGTTGACACACCCCTTTCCATGATGTCTAAATGACAGCGGACACATGCCACTCTGCTCCAATGAGCTTCACTTCTTTCATACATACTCCCCTCATGATGTCACCTATCTTCTACTCTATTATTCCACATATCCTACTTCTACACTCCACTCACTGTGCTCATTTGCTATGTAAACTAGCGATTCACTATCCTAACACTCATTTACATAGGATTGCCTACTAATGCTTGGTTACATGTCTTAGAATGAGCTTCCCCCCTTAGCAACCTCTACTCGGTGGCCATCTTGTCTTCAGCCTGTCATTCCCTTGCATTGTACATTACCACTTTCAATAAAATCCACATTTGTGGGTTTTAATTTGTAGTATTCTGTGTTTTAGAGCGCAGCCCGTTTGTGCAGCGCTGAGCTACACTTAAACATCGGAAATCTGCGAAAAAAAATAAAATAATTTTTATTTTAATTTTGCATCAGGGAACATTTCCAATGGCTGTATATTTGGCCATTGGCATGCTTCCTGCACTGGATGCAACCTTTATTTGGAGCTGTCATGGCTCCGTTTTGCTATTTGCAGAATGGTACTCAGTTGTCAACTGAGTACATTTCTGCAAATAACACTGCTCTTACTCGGACAGGTTCGGGTTTCCTGAATCGCAAATCTACCTCATTTGCATGCCTTTCGCCTGCAATTGAGGTGATTTGCATATCCCAGCCCTGTCTGTGTAAGAGCCGTTTTAGGAGCTCTCTTACACGCCCCTACAGGCTGTTCCTGGATCGCTCGGCGGACATGATGGCTGCGTGGAGTCTTACTCTACTCTTAGACTCCATGCAAGCCATTTTGAATCCAGCCCATTGTAATTTTTTATCTGCTTCTTATACCTTTCGTACATGTATTTGTACTTGGAGCTTTTCTGTTTAGGCCTCCACTGAAAAAGGACAACTTATGGCCAGGGAGACAATCCCGATAAACAAATGCTAATAACTATCTTACTGACTGACTGAGTAAATAAATAATAAGTGGACTAACACCTTGAAAAAAAAAAAAAAATATATATATATATATATATATATATATATATATATATATATATATATGTATATATATATATATATATATAGATAGATATATAGATATATATATATATATATATATACATATATATATATTCACTGAATGTGGTGGGCGGGCACTTCCAGCTTTAGTAACTTGTTAAACACTGCCATGGGAACAGTTTTAAACATTTAACACATTTAACATATATTTATTTCCTATTTTTCCCTCATTTACTTTATTTCCTTTGAGCAATTTCTTGAGCTTTAGCGCTACATAAAATATTAACATCACACAGATTGCAGTTAGTCTTGTTAACAATTCTTATGTGATCAGAGGTTTGATGTTTTGCCATTATAGCAAATTGCTCCTGCAAAGTTGTCTAACACCCTATCTGGTTGCCTGCCAGTTTTTTTTAAATACCTCTTGCTATCACTGCCCCTTGTTGCTGCTTAATACCATGAGTTTGCAGACATCCACATTATTATTTAAAATTCAAAGGCTTTCTGTTCCTTGTTGCCCCAGTAAATCATGGGACGGCAATAAGCAAAAAGATACACCTGCTTTGGATAGGAGTCCTGGGAGGCATTTATTTATTTAAAGTAGATAAATACTGCAGCAGTGTTTATTTTCTTTTGAAAAATAAATAAAGCATCCCCAGCCAAATGGTGCTGTAGTCACAGCATCATTAGACCATGTTACTGCTAGGATCTCAAATTTCTGGATACAAATATTGATGGTGGTAATTAACTTTTTTATTTATTTAAATATAAATATTTATGTTTTAGCAACTGTTATGTTCAGCACGTAAGATAACTAAAATGAGTTAACAGTGCTGAACACAAAACATTATTTTTTTAAATAAAATGATTTCACTGCAGTATATTGAGTGTGCATGTGCTCCCTGAAGCTGTGAGCCCTAGGAGGGCAACCAAATCACACCTATTATACCACACCAATGGATGCTTTTCATGAGGCAAATAAGTAAGATTGCATCAGGTACATAATATTTCAAAATTCACAAAGAATAATTTTTGTTTATACTTTATTTATTTATTTGCTCAAAAAATATATACATTTTGGCTTCTTACAACTGAACATCAGCTGCTCTCAGGGCTACTCCTTGTTCACCAGGTCTACTTAACCTGACTTAGTTTCCCCCAGACTTACTAACTCCACCCCATGTTTAGGGTATTTGGGAAAATTATGGAAGCTGGGACAGTGTCATGCTGCTGTTGCCATGGTGTGCTTTCTCCTAATTCCCTTCCCATATACATGCTCATCCTACCCCATGGGTCAGTATGCAGTGGGGTCTCATATCATCAATGTCGCTCTGTGCAAATCAGTATTACCTTGTCCTCCTACAGACAATGGGTCTATATTAGAACATTGAAGTTTTAAAACTTCGAATGTTCTAATATCGATCCCTATTCAGCGAACGCTGACAATACCGAACATGCAGAACAGCAATTTTTTTCCCAGGGAAAAAATTTGGTGTTCCGACACACATACACAGAACACAAGCACACCAAACAAACAGCAATCCACACACATACACTTAAAATCCTACATCCAACCCTACACCAAACTGTACAAACACTACTATCTATCCACTTACCTTAACCCAAACCCTAACCCTAAGATCCGTCACTATCGCACACTCACCTCACTCGCGTCCTAACCCTAACTCACCTACCCTGCCCTAACCCTCATGTCCACACAATCACACACTTACCTGATCCTGACTCGTAACTTTCCACCGCAGTGCTGAAAATAGCGAAGCCACAGAAATGGCCAACCAAATTTCTTCCATAGGAAGAAATTCGGTGTTCCGCAGCTTCACTATTTTCAGCGTTCGCTGAATAAGGGTCGATATTAGAACATTCAAAGTTTTAAAACTTCAATGTTCTAATACAGACCCCAGACAATACCCTCTCCACACACACACATCCTCAGCCTAAGCAATGGATCAACCACTGTGGTGCATCTGAATATATGCCCGAATCCTGTGTTGGACATGTCCATCCTCCATGTCTGCTTTGTCAAGTGCCTGAACTGCAGTTCAAACCCGAGTTGCCTGGGCCATAGTCAGTGCTTTATCAACCTATACCATAAGTGCAGGCACCTTACTTTTATTTCATTACCACATTTTCTAATTTTCCTGATCAAGACAGAAGTATTAGACAAAACTGTCATGTTGCTTTTTTTTCCACATGATAATCTAAAAAAAATGTAACCATTGAGTCAATATTTTTCATGCAGAAAAATCACAAAACATAGAGGAAATGCATTTTATAAATTATGCCCCAGAAGAAATTGAATACGAGACAAGAGGGACATACTCCAGTTTATCGCCTGCTACAGACCACCCTCCCAAACCCAGGAACCCCACTCAGCCTTCTTGAGAACACTGGAAATTATGAAGGTCTCTCCAAACACCATTATATTGGGAGACTTCAACTACCCAAACATAGACTGGGAGCATGACTCTAGCTCCAACACCCTAGCCCAAAGGTTCCTAGAATTTATAAACTCAAATGCTATGGAACAACTTGTTACCACTCCCACAAGAGGGGAAAACATACTGGACCAGATCATCACCAACATGGGGACTTTATGCTCCAGACCAGAAGTGTATCC
The DNA here is from genome assembly GCF_019279795.1 of Protopterus annectens. NCBI lineage: Eukaryota > Metazoa > Chordata > Ceratodontiformes > Protopteridae > Protopterus > Protopterus annectens. The sequence goes on along the minus strand of NC_056728.1, from coordinate 1,628,047,206 downwards.
CTCACTGGTAAGATCAGACCATAAACTAATCTCACTGGATATTCACATCCCGACCCCACCCCCTGCCCAGAAAACCACAGTGAAAAACTTCTCTAAAGCAAATTTCACACTCCTCAAAACCGAGGTGGAATCCTTCAAAGCCCCCGGGCCTGTGGAAAATATGGCCCAGACCGCAGAATCCTTTATAAATGCATTCTATGAACACCTTCAGGAATGCATGGATCATGCAATCCCAAATAAAACCAAGACCCAATCCTCCAAAGGCAGGCGTCCTGTCTGGTGGACCCCAGCCATAAACAAACTATACAATAGATGGAGGAAGCTACTACATGATATAGCAAAATCCCAAAAAGGGAAGGCATCTCTGATCAGTATTAGCAAAAAACTACGGGCACTCATAAAATCATCTAAGGCCAGCTTCGAGAGAAAAATTGCACAGGACACTAAGGATAATCACACGGCTTTCTTTAGTTATATAAGGAACCTGGGTGTGAATTTCCAGATATGCTCAGAATTAGTCCAAAATGACAAAAAATACACCGAACCCACAGACATTGCCAACATCCTAGCTGACAGTTTCAGCGCAAACTTCTCCCCCCCCCACCAAAAGGGCAAATATCTATCCCAGCAGAGTGCTGCCCCCCTGACATCTCAGATGCTCAGGTAAGAGCCGCCCTCTCCAAAGCAAAAAACACAGCATCAGTGGGACCAGACTGTGTCCCGGGCTGCGTCCAACATGAACTCCAAGAAGAGCTAAACCCAAACATAAAACTACTGTTCAATCTCAGCCTTACTACAGGATATGTACCCAAAGAGTGGCATACAGCAACAGTGGTCCCTCTCCACAAAGGTGGCACCTCAACGGATCCTGGAAACGATCTCCCCATAAGCCAGACTAGCTTGGTCTGCAAAGCTATGGAAAGGATCATCATGGACCTCATAAATAAAGATATTGGGGACCTACAGACACTGGATCCTACCCAGTTCAGCTTTGTTAAGGGCAGATCCTGCCTCTTAAACCTGGTCGATTTCTTTGAAACAGTCACCAAGGCCATTGACAAGGGGAAGGTGGTCCACACAGCCTACCTGGACCTCGCAAAAGCCTTCGATACAATACCCCACTCGGGCATTATAGATAAGCTCATCAGCTTAAATATAAACCCCTATGTCACTAGATGGGTTGCAAACTGGCTCAAGGACAGAACCCACATGGTTAGAATTGCTGGAGCCATGTCAGACTCCAAACCAGTTACAAGTGGCATCCCACAAGGCTCAGTCCTGGGACCTCTCTTCTTTGGTATATATTTCTCGGAGGTACAGGCCAACACGGAAGGACTGTGGCTGACCAAGTTCGCAGATGACTGCAAACTGGGCACCATAATCGACTCCCCAGCCGACACAAGCATCCTCCAAAAGGGCCTCATAGAAACAGACAACTGGCGCCAGAGCCATGGCCTTAAGCTAAATGCCAAAAAGTGTATAGTTATCCCCTTTGACAAAAACAAAGTGCCCACAAATTACCACATAGGTGGTAATCCATTATGTACGGAAGAAGTAATTAGGGACCTGGGGACCCAAGTTGATAGCAATCTCTCATTTGACAACCATGTGGCCAAAGTGGTTAGAAAAACATTTTATATAGCCCACCTAATCATGAAGGGATTCACATCTAGATCAGGGGAGGTCATTGTGCCTCTTTACTCATCCCTCATCAGGCCCATAATTGAGTACATTGCCCCTTTTGGGATGTACCTTACCAGACACCTGCAGCAAATGGAAAGACCCCAAAAGTACCTCACCAAGAGGATCAAAGGGCTCAAACAGATCCCATATGCTGCCCGGTTAAAGAAACTTCAGCTCTACTCAGTAGCATACCGCCTGCTCAGAGGCGATCTGTGCCTGATGTATAAAGCCATGTCCAACCCGGAATTAATGGACATGCTGCACCTCAGAAAATCCAAATCCCATTGAGCTACGCGCTCGAGAGACTTGAACCTCAGCACTGAAATAAATAGGACATGCGGAGGGACAGATTCATAACCCCGAGGCTCCCTTCACTCTGGAATAAAATCCCAGTCCAGGTTAGGCAGAGTCCCTCATTGACTCTCTTCAAGAGGAATCTTGATGAGTGGATGGGAGATCGTAGGTTTACCCCGGGTATCACTTCTGTGTCACTGTTAGACAGAGGCACAGTATACTAACCTCGAAAAAGGGCATAGCAAAATTAATTTAAAATGGGTGGCGAAAGCCAAACACACTCTGGCTAGGCTGATAAATGCCCTAGAGCAGATAGCCTAGTATGAACCTATGAACGTATGAACCTATAAATTTAATATTTGCAGTCAAGTTTACTTTGACGAAGTAAGAATTAATAAAATCAGACATGTTTTCTGCATAAACCAGTGTCTTAAACTGAAGGTAAAAATGAGAGAATCATCTCTGCTCCAGTTTGTGCTTCAGTGTTTTTATATTCTGCTTATCATTTACCTGCTTAAAGTTACATTCTCTGTCTGCTCCATCCACCACTAACACATTAGCTAAAGTTTCTGAAAGCTTCAATATTGTCTTTATTATTGTGTGCTTACCTGATTGGCCTGTAGTGATACCTATTTAAAAACTTACTTTTTGTCTGCTTGTATATAAGCTCAAATTTGCCAGAGTCTTGGCTCAGTTATCCAGAGCTGTTCATCATTTGGTGACTATGCCAGAGAGTTTGAGAGATTTTGCTTGTATCTGAAGCATTCCATGGCAAAAAAAAAATGAAACAAAGTATTGTTTTGCATTTCTATTGCTTGTTTTCATTGCATTTTCAAAGATTTATGTGCTATTTATTGTTTTCCCCCGCACTTGCTTAGAGTTTTAAGTAGCATTTTCCACTGCTGTAAATGCTACTGTTCTGCATTTGTAGTACTCTAAATACACTGTATCTATTGTGTTCAGTGCTTTTAGCATCTATTTTTGTGGTTCCCTAGCACTTGGGCTCCAAACAAGCCATTTTACATTAAGATGGTCAAAGTCTGCTGTCATGTGGCAGGAGTGGTCGGTTTCACCAATTTGAGCTGGGAATTGCTGGTGAAAAGCTTATTGTGTGCTTACCTGATAGGTCTGTGGGCATACCTGTTTCAAAACTAGCTTTTTCTGCTTCTATATAAGGCTCACATTTGCTTCATGCAGTGGCAGTTAGTGGTGTTTTGTATATAATCAAACAATATAAAAATATTACCTCTGAAATTTTCCACAGTCCTGTGTGACTCAAGGAACAACTAGTTTGATTCCTTAGTAGCATTAACACATTTTGTTAACTCTAGATTAAATTATTATTACAGCACTAAGGATTACTGCTGCTCAAAGAACAACTGGTTTGCGCACTGGGAAGCATTGCTTAATAGGTTAGCTGTAGATTACACTAAGTAAGCACCCATCCCTCATCTGGATGCAAACACTCCCCATTCTTTTCCCTTGTAATGCACATATTAAGGACCTGCAACCATGAATAGGCACTTTCCTGCTATCTCTGCATCATGCTTGGTGGACATGGACATCCTGAGGCAATGTAGCAATTGCCCTATGTACATTGACAATCATATAATTACGATTAATTAAACAATTAGCAGGATGAATACAGTACGTAAAAGATGTAGTTACACAATGTTACTGGAGTCAAAACTCTCACATACAGACAAAAATGGCAAACAAGTTGTCAGTGACACACACGCAACACTCATTGCACATAGACCCAGAGATATAGAGGTGCTCACATGTAACTTACATGTAACTTAGCCAAACATCAAAGGCTTCTCAGACACAGTCCTCAGAACGTCTGCATGCACATTAACAAGACTACTCCTACCACAACACATAAAACCACATCTTATTGTGTCTCAACTACCAAGCACATAAGCAGTAACATCACACAACTGAATATGTTGTTGATAGGAGACTCCATTATGAAACACACTGATGTCCTTCGCATTGCACTGGATAAGGAGATGGTTGCAGTTAAGTGGCCTGTCAGAGGCCAGGATTCAGCAGATCATGCAACTACTCAGCTCATGACTCAGTCGTAGTCTATGTGGGTGTAAATGACACAAGGTGTACCTTCTGGACTATATGAAGAGAGACATGACTGAGATCTTAGAATATATGTCACAGGCAGGTATGAGCCTAACATTGAGCAGCATTCTTCCGTCTCCAATGATGATGCCACAATACCAACAGAAAAAGATTGACTTTAATAATTGGCTTAGCTACTAATGTATTCCAAAGGGGTCCAATATTTGTCAGCTTGGGAGAACATGATTGACAGGTCATACTGCTTTGCTGAGGACTGTCTTCACCTGTCACCACTAGGCTTTTGGATATTGGCCAAAATATTATTTACCCCTGTAGTGCCTTTTTTAGGGTCTATATTAGATGAATGAACGTTCATCTTAGCGAACGCTCATATGAGCGAATATCCAGGTACTCGAAACAGCAATTGTTGGGGGCTGTGCCCCCAACACCCCCCTAAATATATATTCCAACTCCGAGATCGCACTACAGTAAGGAAAGGGCAAATATTCCCATCTTCACTGTACCACGATCTCACAATTGTGGTTTTGAGTTCTGCAATATTCACTCATGTGAGCGTTCACTAAGATGAACTTTCGTTCATCTAATGTAAACCCCTTTTTCAGGCACTGCCAAACAGATGAACTTTCCAACATAAGAAAATGTACTCAGGATAAGCTGAAGGTATTACTGCTCAATGCTAGGAGTCTCCAATAGAAGCTACACTCCTTGGAAGCACTCCACACCCTGGAGAATACTGACATCTGTGCAGTTTCTAAAACATGGCTCAAAGTCATGGAAAGCATGCCAGCAGTGCATGGCTATAATGCCTTTTACACATTCCAATCACCCACTGCACATGAAAGGGCAAAAGCTGGAGGTATATCCATCTACATAAAAGATACGCACACCTCAAGACTGGTCAAATAATATGACATGCTTGAGCTACTCCATGCCCAACAAACCATAGGAAAATCCATTATCATATTATTGCTAGCTATCGATCCCTCACCATGAACCAAGAAACCCATACACCACACCTGAATTTACTAGTATCACTTGCCATTCACCCCAGTACCATATTCATAGGTAAATTCAGCTACCCTCCATTAACTGGGAAGCATACATTACCACTAACATGCAAGTTCAATGATTTCTAGATTTTGTTGATGCAAATTCCCTGTAGCAGTTAGTCTACACTCCAAATAGGGGTACAAATATCTTGGACCTGGTACTCACAAATATGTGATAGGGTTACACCCTCCCAAGTGTGATGTCCTCACTGGTTAGAGCAGATCACAAAGTAATCTCCCTTGAAAGAAATATAAATCTAGAACTCCCACCTAACCCATTAACCTTTAAGAGCTTTTCTATGGCAAACTACCTCCTAATAAGTAATTGTATAAATAGTTTCCGAGCTTCCCCAAACCCAGAAAACAATGAGGCCTATGCAAAGACATACACAAAAGCTGTGTATGACCATATAATTAACTGCAGAGAAATGACAGTACCAGACCAAAATAAACCTAGGTCAAACTGCAAAAATAAGCCACTCTGGTGGATCCCTAGTATAAACAGATTGTACAACAAAAGAAATAAAATCCTGTCTATAGGTAAGAGAGAATGTGCACAACAGAGCAAAAACTCCCTCATTAATCCAGATAAGCAAATCAGGGGACTAATCAAGTCTTCAAAAGCAAAATTTGAGGCAAAAATAGCCTCCCGAGTTAAGGATAACCATAAGGCTCTTTTCAGTTCTGTCTGCAATCTTAAGAGCAACATCTAACAATGTGCAGAATCAGCTATAGACGACATCACCTATACTCACTCAAAAGATATAGCAAATCTGCTAACAGATAAACTCAACTCAAATTTCACCTCCCCATCACCTCCAATTGCCCCCCTCAAGAAATACCCTCCACCACATTCCTCTACCAGTTATCACTAAAGAACAGGTTGCCACTGCACTCTCTAAAGCTAAAAACATGGCTTTAATGGGTCCTGACAGCATCCCAGGATGCCTGTCAAACAGCGTGAAGCAGGATCTATCAGGCCCACTATGATCTTTATTTAACCACAGCCTCCAGACTGGCTTTACTCCTATGTGGTGGAGGACAGCAATAGTCATCCCTCTGCATATAAGGGGATCATCAACAGATCCAGGAAATTAGAGGCCTATGAGTTTGACTAGTTTTATTTGCAAGGCAGAGGAAAGAATAATTATGGACCTGATAAATAATGACATTAGGAACCTCTGTACAACTGACCCAGCCCAGTTCAGCCTTGTCAAGTGCAGGGCATGCCTATTCAATCTGGTGGACTTTTTTGAGAAAGTCACTAGGGCCATGGTTTATAGTAAAACAGTGCATGCATACTGCCTACCTTGACCTGGCTAAGGCATTTGATACAATTCCCCACTTGGTTATTATAGATAAACAAGTTACTAGTGGTGTGCCACAGGGTTCAGTGCTGGTACCTCTTCTGTTCAGAATATACTTCTGTTTAGTCAAGGCTAATACAGAAGGCCTTTGGCTGACTAATTCCTGATGACTGCAGGTTGGGGCCAATCACTGAATTCCCCAGTGATGTAGATATCCTTCAGAAGGGTCGCTCTCGGTGCCAGAGCCATGGCCTAATACTAAATGTAAAAAAATGCATAATCATACCCTTTGGGAAGTCAAATACTCCCGCAGATTATAGCATTAATAGTGCACTCCTCAGAGTGGACTCAGATGTGAAAGATCTAGGTCCATAGATAGAAAGTATCCTAAACATTGACCACCATGTGTCCACAGTGGTGAGGAAGCCCTTCTATGCGGAACAGCTTATATGTAATGGCATGGCATGCAGATCCAAAAAAGGTATAGCCTCACTGTACTCATTCCTCATTAGACCAATAATTGAGTATAATGCACTCTTTGGCCTATATACTTTACTGCTTTACTGTGCATTTGCAACAGTGGGAGTAGCCTCTGAGGTTCCTTACAAAAAAAAACAAAAAAAAAAACAAGATCTAAACAACATGTCCTATGCGGATAAACTAAATGCCATATCCCTTTACTCTGTCTCCTACAGACTATTAAGGGATGATTTACACCTAACCTACAAGGCACTCTCAAATCTCGATGGAATTTTTTCATATTTGCAAGATAAACTTCACGAGTGTCACCCAGTTTAGGGATCTAAACCTGGCCTGGGATATGAACAAAACATGCTGGAGAGACAGATATGTGTCTCAGAGATTACTCCCTCTCTGAAAAATATATTCACATAAAGCAGAGCCCTTCCCTGTACTCTTCAAATGCAGTTTTGATCAATGGATGTGGAAGAGTAAATTCACTCCCGGGGTGGCACTCACATCCCTTATGGACAGGGGCAGTCAGTAAAATACTCAAAAGCATACACACAAACCTATGCCATTGTTTAGCCCTTAGGTTTCGAAAGTCAGGTAAAATCCAGGTAATAATGGCTAGGCTTGTAAGGGCTCTTAAGCCATTAGCCTGGTAATCGCCTATAAACCTATGAGAGATACTTCACTTGTAATTGGCAGAGTGTCATTTATGACATGTTTTGTTTTTGTGTTAATGGAAGACAGTACAAATTAGGCGAGATCATTAAGTGAGAATTCAAGAGCATTTCAAGGATATTAGAAATGCACACTTGTCAGTATACTAAGCAGTTCATCTTATGAAGTCTATTTCAGAAATTGTGAGTTGAGATTCCCCTGTCTAAACAGGGGATAGGGATATGAAATTACTTCTGAGCAAATGTGGGACATACATTTTGTTCCCTGTAGGTCTCAATTTAAAATATGAGTTGCAATATTTATTATGATGAACTTAAGAGCTACAATAAACAGGAATACAAAATGTCAGCAATATACTTGGTAAGAATATTTTCAAATTTTTTTCTGTGTAAGTCAGATATTTTTAAACAGTGGAATTGTTAAATGTATATGTTTTCAGGGAGATGCTGTTATAGAATCATTTGTTAATGAAGGCTAACAAAAGTCTCAATTTGTTGTGCCATTTTTTTATTATAATACTAATAATTTTAATTAATAATAATAATAATAATAATAATAATAATAATAATAACAATAATAATATATTTTATTATAGTAAGGCAGGTACAAGGTGTTAAGAAAATATTCAGTATTATTTGCTTTATAAAGCAGGCACCATTATTGTTTTCTTTAATATGCTAGCTATTCTTCAATATAGTTTCTCATGAATGTATGGATAGCCAGATAGCATTCTACACATCAGGTATTCTGGTCACGTCCATGGGCTCCATGGAGCTGTGAACCCTAGATCTTTCCAAGACATAACTCATCTGCATTAAACATGGGTTGGAAAATGTTATGTGCACCTTTATGTGCTGGCAAGTGACCTGTGTGGAAAAATCTTTCAAAGCTTTAATCAGAAAATCACAGAATCAGATAGCTAATGAGGCACTAATTGCCTGTCTTTGCTTTGCAAAAAGTACTCATAGAAGTTAGATCTTCATTTCTAGGTTCAAAACAGGGTAAGTAGGACCTTACCTGAAGATTCTGGACTTGTGTAGAGCAAGTTGGTGCTTATTTGTGGAGTACAACAGAAGGAGTTGTCTACAGTACAGAGCTGGAATCAGGGTTTAGGCGAGGCCTATAGTCAGGCAAGAATGTCGACAGCAAAAAGTCAAAACAGAAATGCCACCTTGCTGTGTTTTTTGTTTAGCTTTTATTCTACCTTGATGTGTTTTTTGTTTGGAACACTAGTAAAGAGCTTTTATTCTACCTTGATGTGTTTTTCATTTTTTCAGCTTTGTTTCCAGTTTGGATGTGTTTTTTTGCATTTTGGAGTTGGCTGGAGTGTATTTTTCACTTTAAAGGGAATATTCCCTCAGCCAGGGGTTGTCAATCTAACACAACTGTTGACCTTTTGCCTATCGTCAGCTTTTGTCTTCAACTTTCTTGCTGTTGACATTGTAGTGTGTCAGCCTAGTGAGGTAGAAACACACACACAGACACACACACACACACACACACACACACACACACACACACACACACACACACACACACACACACACACACACACACACACAGACACACACACACACACACACACACATGCACGCACACACAGAAGGTAGATTTGGTTTGATTTTTTTTTTTTTGTTTTGTTAGTAAAGTCAAATGGGTAGGTATTCTGGTTTACTTTTGGCACACTAAATCTATGTTGTCCATTTTCATTCTTCCTCAACTGATGGGTTTGGATCAGATCCCTCGGATCCGACATGGCCATTGTTAAAGCTCGTGGCAACCAAAATCTCTCAAGCTTCTTCCTCCCAATTGCCTCAGATCTTATTTAGTAGTAAGTAGAAGATGGAAATTATTATGGAAATTGTTATGGTGAAGCTATATCTGGAGGTTATATAAACATAAGGACAAATAGGTCCACTAAGCACTCGTTCTTCCAGAAGCCTTAAGGATGGGGGTTGGTAGAAGGGCAGCTGAGGAAAAATGAAAATGGACAACACAGATGGAACATTATGGTAAGTGCATAACTTCTTTACCTGATGTTGTTAATTTTCATTCTGTTCTCATCTGATGGGACAGAATCCCCAGCTACCTAATTTCCAGGGTGGCCTCAAGGAAGGATATTCCGGAGCACCACAGAACCAAAATATGCCCTTCCTCTGGAGACCAGATCTAATTTGTGATGAGTAATAAAGATATGGGGAGTAGCCCAAGTAGCTGCTGCACAAATATCATCCATGGACACTCTAGACTGAAATACTGAGGAAGTTGCCACAGATTGGGTGGAATGAGTTCAAACAGGTTTTGTCAGTGCAATGCCCAATTTGTTATACACAAAGGAAAGGCAATTTGTTATCCATCTACATAGAGTAACTTTGGTAACTGGTTTACCCAATGTTGGTTCCACATATGAAACAAACAACTGATCAGATTTCCTAATTTTTTTGTCCTATGTATGTAATAACACAACTGTCTATGACCACTCAATAAATGTAACATGCATTCACCTTTGTCAGAAAATTTGGGAAAGAATGCTGTCCAATTAATCGACTGATTTATGTTGGACCTTTGTTAGAAAATTTGGGGAAGAATGTTGGCAAATGAATTGACTGATTGATGTTGAATTCTGACACCACCTTTGGAAGAAAATTGAGGTAACTCTATCTTTATGTAAAATCAAGTTTGGGGTTTTGAACACAATGCTTGGATCTCAGAAATTCGTCTGGCTGAGGTAATGGTCACTAAGAAAATTGTCTTCCATGAAAGATATCTGAGTTTGCATATAGCTGAGGGTTCAAAGGGAGATTTTGTAAGAGACTACAGCATAAGGTTTAGGTCCCAAGTGGGAGTAAAATCTTTAAAGGGGGGCCTAAAGAGTAGAGTGCCTTCAAAAAAGCATTGCTTAATTTATAGGATGCTGCAGAAGAACCATTTATTCTAACATGAAAATTTGAAATCGCTGCTAATTGTACTTTAACAGTAAAAAAACTAGCTCCTTCTTTAAAAAGATTTTCCAGGAATTCCAAGATATTATGAATGGGGGCTGTAAAAGATTCAGTACTATGTTTTTCAGACCAAAAAACAAATCTCTTCCATTTGCTGGAGTGCAGTTTTCTGGTGGATGGTTTATGGGAGGACAAAAGAATATGATGGACAAGAGAACAGAGCATAGGTTGTCTGGCTATTAGTCAATCTGGAGAAACTAGCTGGTCAGCCTGACATTCACTATGTCCAGATGTATCATGCCTGTTGGGTGAGACAGGAGGTCCAGATTTGGATCTGGAACGTGGTTGAATCAGGTGAGGCCAAAGGAAGGGAAACCAAATCTGTTGAGGCCAATAAAGGGGAATGAGGATAACCCTGTTCTTCAACCCTGCACCTTTCTGAGGATATTTAGGTATTGAAGGAATTGGAGGATACACATAAAGGAAACCTGCGGGACAATTGTGAAGTAGATTGTCCCTCTGGGATTCCCTCTATGGGGCATTAGAGCAAAATAGCTGCTGCACTTGTTGCTCAGGTGGGACAAGAATAGATTACAGCAAGGCTGGCCTCATTGTCAGAAGATTATCTTCACAATTGTTTATTGAGGAACCATTCATGAGGTAGAAGAATGCACTTGCTCAACTTGTCTGCTATCACTTTGGACTTCCCTGGAATGTGCATTGCTAAAAGAAAGCAGTTGGAAGAGCTCACCTACTACCACGCTCTGCGAGATCCTTGACACACTGGGTAGGATTTGGTTCCTCCCTGTTTGTTGATGTGCCAGACAGCTGACATATTGTTTGGCATACTGCAGATGTCCCCAAAGGGAGAGCATTCTGAAATAACTGTAATGCTAACAGCATTGCTCTCATTTCCAGGACATTTATATGCAAATTGGCCTCTTTGGGTGACCAGGTGCCTTGGACTGTCTTCCCCTGATAATGTTCCCCCACCCTAGCTGGAAAGCATCTGTGGCCACTATGGCTTTGGGCTGAGAGTGAATGAATAAATGAATGACCTTGTAGAGCCTAGTCTGAATGAACTGACCATTTCAGCTCTCTCTTGCAGATGTGATTCTTATCTTGTAAGACAATGGTTGATAAAGATTCAACCACTGAGTACCTAACATCCACTGTAGAATTCTCATGTAAACCCTGGCGAGTGGTACAAAAGTTATTGCTGCTGCCATCTATCCCTGAGCCTGAACGATCAGTTGGGCTGAAATTGAGGTGCTGCATATTATCTTTTTGACTTGAAATCGTATGGTCTGAACTCTTAGTAATGGAAGGGAAGCAATGGTTGTCTTTGTATTGAGAATTGCTCCTATAAACTCTAAAATTTGAGTCAGTTACAGGTGAGATTTGTCGTAGTTTATGATAATCCCCAGAGGAGAGCAAGTTTGAAGAACCTGGCCTCTTCCACAAATGAGTTGATGCCTGGTTGGAGCGGTAATGAGTCAATCATCTATATATGGAAACATACAGAATCCTTGCAGTCTGAGGTGAGCTGATACTATTGCCATGCACTTGCTAAACACCCTGGGGGCCTGTGGTGAGTCCAAAGGGCAGTACTCTGAATTGATAATGACTGGCTCTCAGCCAGAAGCATAAGTACCTTTTCGACCATATGTTCATCTTTACGTGATAGTACCATCCTGAAGGTCTAAAGGGCACATCCAGTCATCCTTGCCCAGAAATGGGAGTATGGACTGAACTGTGACCATCTGATACTTTGTTCTTCAAACTGTCTTGTTTAGTTTGTAGAGATCCGATATCAGTCTCCAGTCCCCTGTTTTCTTTGAAACTAAAAAGAACCTTGAGTAAGTTCCTGATTCTATCTGGTCTGGTGGTACCTCTTGGATGATTCTTTTTTCTAGCAGCTTTTGCATTTGTATTGTTGCTTGTTCTCTCTGACTGGGTGGAACATCAGGGATTTTCTTTGGGATTGGGAAGAAAGGGAACTGGGTATAAAATATCCTCTAGAAATGATCCTCTGCATCTAAGTATCTTTTGTTATGTCTAGCCAGCCCCTCTGGTACAGGGATAAGCGTCCCCTGACTGTCTTCAGAGGTGGACAATTGGGCCTTCTTTCAAGAATGCTGGTAGGGTTTGTCAAAGAAAGATCCTCTGGAATCCTGGCTCTGCGGGCCTCGTCTGTCATTGCGGCAACTTCATCCATTTGAGTTCCCTTGTATGCATCTGGGGGAACCTCCTACACATGTGTCTTAAAAAGGACCCTTAGTCTTCTTGGACCACATTTTTGACCACCTCGTTGATTCCTGGAAAAGGTTCTTTGAGGATTGAAAAATGCACACCCACAGCAGACAGGGTTTTTCCATCCTTTTCACACCTGGACAGAGTTTCTTTAACTTTGGGGCCAAATAAAGATGATCCATCAAAGGGACCATTGATGAAGGAAGACTTGAAAGGCTCTGCAAACTCACAGAAGTGCATCCAGCTGCGTGTCTTTATGGAAATGCCTGAATCTGATGCCCCTGAAGTTACTTCTGCTACATGTGAAATCAACCTCATGGATGAATTGGATATGGATTGTAGGGTCATCAGTTGAGAAGTAACAGATGCCTGAACTTCATCAGAAACTGCACTTGAGAGGGTATTTGATAATTCCTTGATCAAATCCCTATGAAGCCTAGTAAATTGTGCCAGCAATTCAGAGACCTCAAGGTGAAGGTTGCTGAAGCTTACACATACTTCCCAAATCTGTCCATCTCCCACAACTCCCTGTTGAGGTGATGGACCACAGAACTTTCCTCTGCTAGTTTCGTCTTGGTGGCTACCACAATGACTATGGCATCAACAGGAACTCCCTTCCCCCAGAACTGTTTATGTGCCAGTGATGCCATTATCCTTTCTGGTCTGTGAGGAATAGGCTGTATGGTGTCAAGGTCCTTCCATGCCTGCCATGAGATCAAGTGAATGAGCTCATTAGTGGGCAGAGTTACCGGGAGGTAGGGGGTACAAAAAAGCCTCCAGGAGAACAGATTCCTCAGATGTAGGGTTACTGGATGTCCAGCTACCTCTCTGCTTAAGGATTTGCAGGATGTCTCCACAGGAGACATGTTCAGGGGATGATCATGGGGACCCTTCACCTTCATCGAAATCTGTGTCTTCAGTGATGGACTCCTCCAGTGAGTCAAAGTGTTTCATCTTACACGTCCTCTTCTTAGAGACCTCCTCAGTCAGCTGTTCTAGGGATGTATCAGAAGAGGAGATTACAATTCCCTGAGCAAGGGCCTGGGGATTTGATACTGGCTGTCCTTGTGGAAGGAGATGGTGAAGCTCTGAGTGCTGAGACATCCTGGTAGGGATCTTAGCGTCTGAGAGGGAATGCTCTCTCTCAACTCCTGAGGCAGAAAATACTCTCTTTGCAGCCTCGAAGACAGAGCAGCTCAGAGAGAAAGAGAGAGAGAGAGAGACCATTGGATATGAGATGGCTCCAAAAGCTTCGGATTCAAATTCAACACCTTGGATCCAACAGGTAGACTAATGCTCAGTGAGCTCTCTGGATCCAATGGAATCAGAACCCTCAGAGAAAATCTCGGATCCAAGGATACAGTGATCCTCAGATCTGAGTCAGATTGATCCAGATGACTCAGATCCAAAACATCTGAAGCTACAGGACTCAGAGGAGAAATTTGTAATGGATGAGTAACAGATGTATGGATGTCCTGTCTTGGAGGGGTAGAAGCCAAAGGAACACCAATCTGGCTCTGGATTAAATATACTCCAAATTCAGAAATAACTGGACAGATAGGTATGTATCCCAGAGACTATCCCATCTATGGTACAGTCTTCCCATCTATGTGAAGCAGAGTTCCTTCCTAACCCAATTCATGTACAATTGGACAATTGGATGGGAAATCAGAAATTCATCCATGGTGTCACACCTATGTTTTCAATGGACACAGGTAAAATGTAAATGGCTCATCTCCCAGGCCCATGCTTACACTTATCAAGGGTATCCGAACCTGTCAGAGGTTTGGGATGCATGGCTAGATTTAAAAAGGCCCTTGGGTTCATTAGATTAGTAAACCCATATGAATGCATAAATCAGTTTTTCCACATCTTCTTCTGTGAGGCTCCTGGAAGAATGAGAGGAGTAAATGGGTGGCAACCTGGGTCTTTCCAAAAATGGGGAAGGTACCCTGTAGGGAACTGGATCCAGAAATGAGGACTACCTTGTACTGAGCAGTAATTTGCAGAATGACTTGGATCAGATATGGGTAAGGGAGAAGATTGAGAGTTTTTGATTGCCACAAGCTTTAGCAATGGCTGAGTCAGATCCAAGGGATCATATCCAAGCCCATCAGTTGAGGACAGAATGAAAACTGACGACAACAGATCTTGTGTTTTGATACAAATTTATACCACAAGTATTTTTGGGATTTACTATACCTATATCTGTATGTATATCTACAAGACTATGAAATCACCCCTCCTGGGTATAGTATCATAAGAATGGATCATCTTCACAAGAAGGGCGAGGGCGTAGCCTTATTATACAAAGTAGGCCTCCAAGTTACACCACTTGTTACTCACCCATCTCCTGATAGCAATACTGAAATTCTTATCACTAAGCTACAGCAAAACATTAGTAAGTCCATCTACATTATATGCTCATATCTTCCTCCAGGTAATAACATGACATCCCTTGAGAATATCCTTAGCTGGCTATCTACTACTAACTATCCACAAGAAACCATTCTTCTAGGCAACTTTAATATAGACTGGAATACCTGTAGTTCCAATAATCCATCTAATCACATAAACCTTTATGGCTTCTCCCAAACTATCACTTCACCTACTCGCATCCATAAACCTACTAACAAAGAAACCAACCTAGATTGGATCCTTATAAATACTCTATCCACAACATATATGACAGGCATCCTACCAGCTGACATTAGTGATCACTCTCTAACTTATATAATTCGACATAAGACTAATATTACCAGTCCCTCAACTTTTAGAACTTCTCGTTGCAATAAACATTTTAATCCAGAACACTTCCAGAATGAACTGAGTGTATGCAACTGGTCACCCTTAAAACACCTCCAACTAGATGAAGCAGTGGCATACTTCAACTCTAAGTTCCTTGAAATCTTGGATTTCCATGCCCCTTTTCGTACTCGAAGGAGCAGCACCAAAACTGCACCTTGGCTTACAAAGGAAACTAAGCAAAAGATTCTACTAAGAAACAAATTTTGGGCCAAATGGCGTACCTCTAAAACCCCATCAGATCATCTAAAATTTAAACAGCTTAGAAACTCAACTAAAGCATCAATACTACTGGACAAAAAAAACTTCTTCTTTCAACTTCAACACTCCAATCAATAAAGTCCACAAAAATTCTGGTCAGGAATCAATAGACTATTACATCCAGGCAACTTTAAAACACCAACCCCATCTGGAATCACTAGCAATACTCCCAAACAAATTGCTGATTCCTTCAATACCTTCTTCACTGAAGCTATCCAGTCACTTGCTAACTCTCTACCCCCTGTATCCTCGAATCTTTCCTCATCCTTAAATAACTTACCAACCACTTTCCAACTCCAACCTGTGCCTACATCCCTTATCTGTACTCTCCTACAAAAACTTAAACCCTCTATCCCCTCTGCTGATCTAAAACCAGCTAAGTATCTATAAATAGCAGCTAAATGTATTGCTTACCCTATCTCTATGCTAATTAATAAGAACCATCACGGAAAGCACCATTCCATCCATCTGGAAAGTCTCACATATAATTCCCTTTCACAAAGGTGGCAACTCAACAGAACTTTCTAACTATCGTCCAATTGCCCTACTCTCTCCCATAGCTAAAATCATGGAAAAATGCGTTCATCGCCAACTGCTAGAACACCTCCTCCAAAACAACCTTTTAGCTAGCTCTCAACATGGCTTCCAACCTTTCCATAGTACCACTACAGCCCTCCTATCATTTTCTGACTACATTAATAAAAACCATAACAATAACACCCTGTCCTCTGTTATCTTTATAGATCTTTCCAAAGCATTTGATATGGTTAACCACCACCTACTACTGAATATACTTAAGTCACTTTCACTCAATAGTCAAGCTCTACAGTGGTTCAAGTCCTACTTAGATAACAGGCATCAGGCAGTACTCTGGGACAACACTCTATCTTCACACCTTCCTGTCTCCCTTGGTGTACCCCAATGTTCTATTCTGGGCCTTCTTCTATCCTCTATCTTCATAAATGATCTATCTACTAGTATCCCACGTGCTGTATCCATTCAATATGCAGATGACTCCACTTTAATCTCCTCAGCTACTGAACTGTCTGAACTGCAGTCCCTCACCCAAAATGTCTTTGAGCTTGTTGAAGACTGTTTTTTACAGCGTTGCCGCCTCCTTAACACCAAAAAGACTAAACTACTCCTATTTACTCCCACACTCAAGTCCACCCCACTTCACTTCACTATTAAATCTAAAAATAGTACAGTTATATCCCCTGACACTACCACTAAACTCTTAGGAGTGTCAGTTGACCACAACCTTAACTACGATACTCATATTAACACCACAATAAAATCAGTTAACCGAAAACTAGGCTCCTTCTATAGAATTAAACCTTTCCTTACTCCTATATCTAGAACTTCTGTTGCCTACAACCACCTCATCTCAACACTCTTCTATGCCTCCCCTATATACACAAATCTATCAAAAGGTAACCTCAACAAGCTGTCTATCTCCTACAATAATATTGCCAGATTTGCTACTGGCTCCCCTATCAGATCCCATCACTGCCAAAATCTGAAACAACTGGGTTGGCTGGAACTGCAGAACCAAATTCTACTTCACCAACTAACTATTACCCATAAAACCCTTTATCATCCAAGTAACACACCAATTCTCACAAGTCTAATCTGCCCATATAAAAATCTTACAAACCTACGCTCTGCAAACAAACTACTCGTCACCACTCAAAAATCTAACAATAAAGCAGGAGAATCTCTTTTCGCTAACACAGCAGGCAAAAACTGGAACCTACTTCCTGGTGAACTTACATCTCTTTCTTCAATTTCACTATTTAAAAAGAATCTCAAATCATACCTTACAACCCACTGGCTATGTCCCTGTACTAACCCCGACTAGAGTATCTCTCACTGTCAGTCTAGCCCAACATCATTTAACAACTCTCTTTCTTCAGCTTTAAGGCCATAACCTTCCAAGCTTACTTATTGTACCTATGAACAACAGAATTGGCCATCTTACCATCTTATCATTCAGTTACTACCCTTCAACTAATTCTTCCAATCCCTTTTTTAAGTAGCTTGTTCTCTTGTTCCTGCTTATTACTTTCCTTTGGGTGTCTACCAAATACTTTTAAATCCTTTTCTCTCTTCTCATAATGAAAAAAAAATATTTTTTTTTGTTATCGTGGAACTCCTGTTATTGTCTAACAAGTTTTCTGTAATTAATGTTTATGTTCTGTTTGTGTATATCTTCTATGTGGAGCTTTTCTCTCCGGGCCTCTACTGAAAATGGACATATATCAAGTTAGACTAGCCCGGTCAACAAATGTAAAATAAAATAAATAAATAAAATAAATTATATATATATATATATATATATATATATATATATATATATATATAGACAGATACATATATGTATGCATTGATGTATGATATCAACATATAAGATGTAATTGTAGCCGTTGTTTTCACATGCAAGGGATAGAGGGATACAGGTAGGCCTTGTGGTAATGGAGATACACACATCATCACCAGGGAGGTGGAGCTGGGGTTAGGGCCATGTAGAGTTGTGCACATTGCTTATATCCTAGATGATATGGTACTTCTGGAGAGGCACGGATTATGATCTGCTGCTTCTACAAGTGCTTGCATCAAGTAGTTCTCCATTAAAAACAAGCATAATTACTTACCACAGGGCTCATGTCTGGGTGGCAAGCTGAACTTTCCCCGGTGAGAGAACAATATGTTTATCAGAACAGGAATAGTATGGAGGGACTAGGTGTAAGTAGGAGCACAGAGCACCTTCAGGGCTGCCTGAATGATGGCTTCCTCTATATGTTTCACTCCATACTGCAGTGGGTACCTCCACTGAGTTTCTAGTGAGGAATAAGCAAAATATAAAACTCAGAGGAAATGAATGCATATCATTAGGATAATTTTGCAGAATGAAACTGTAAAGCAAAACTACATTCCAAAGTATTCTACAACCGATAAAGCCCAGAAACCTTTAGATCAAAAGCTGAAATTATATCAGAAATATTTTAAAATATCGATTACTATACATTTCTAAATAATGTGGAAGATTTGTTTAGCAAACTTTATAGTTAATCATTGAATGGGGTTTTTATAAGCTCTAAAGCCAGATGATACTGTGAATTGGTATTTTTTTACATTTTAGATATGCATTTAATAAGTAGCTGCCATTACTTCAGCATTAAAGCAGCCTCATATTTTACATTTTCCTAACATATAAAATTTATAGAAAGCATATGTACAATTTAATTTATTTTGCAATCTATACATTAAATTATATGTCTTGCAAATTATAAATTAGAAGCAAGACAACAATCTTTACAAATTAAGTGCGATACAAATATGTTCAAACATTTGACTTACTGCGTACATCTCTGAGATGAACAGCAATACTTAATTATTGTTAAGCTGGTAAGAATGCAGCATCAATACTACTCAGTGATTTGAAAGGTCATTTACAGTATCTAACTCTGCAGCAAATGCAACTGAAAAGGACCCATCTGTCATCTAGAAGGTATATCATTTTCTTGTACTCAGTTCTGCACTATCATTTTCAAACAATTTGTATGCTCTGACTTTTATTTGTTAGTAAAGTCAGTAAAGCAGTGTGATATAATTAGTGTTTTAGATTCCATCTGACACCTAAGTGCAGTGGTCACTGAAAGACTATTTTCATGTATGACCTCGCAAAGTACATTAGCCAGCAGCTGTGTATCATAATGATATTGGAATAATAGACAACAGCAGAAGCAAGATGTTCTTAAAAGCTTTTTTGCAATAAAACTATCTTCTGGAAACAGCCATCATAATACAATATGTACCTGGTGATCACATAAGTAGAACACAATAATAAAATAAAAAAAAAACAAACATTAAATACTGCAGTGTGAAAAGAAATAAAAATAACATAAAAAAACATAATAAGGTTTAATTGCACATAGCAGAACACAGATAAATAGTCAACTCAAAGGAGCAAACAATATGGTTCAGCAGTTTCATTAGCAAAAACATACATTCAGAAGGGAATGCAGAACACTAAACTTCATAAAACAAATTTTATATCAATAGCATGCAAGACTGGCCAGAAACAAAAGTCATGGAAAGGTAGTATGGAATTAAGGTCAGTGTATTACAAAAGTCAATGACTTTCCAGTGTGGAGACTAAAGCTACTTGATGCATGAAAATGACAAATGTTTTTTAGTTTAAAAATACATCTTGTGGTGGATATATGCATTGCACTGGAGGGACACTCAACCTGAGAAATGCTAACTGGGTGAAGAAGCAGTATCAATGGGAGTAAAATAAATGAAAATGTTATTTTTGGAAAAGAAAATGCCCAAGAACTTGAAATTGAATGTGATACCTATGACAGGCAAATCCTCACCCACCCTTTTACTTTAAATAATCAGCTTTGAATCGTACCGTAACTACAGAATGCAGCCTTATAGCACAGCACATACTTTTGTGCCATATATTACATGTGGATGTGATCCATCTGATGTTTTTTTCAGCTGTACATTTATTAGTTAGTCCACAGAGTCTTAGTAACTCTCTACAGCTATGCTCTAACTAAGTTGAATCAGACTTTAAATGTGTGTATAGTGAAATTATGCAAAGTACAGATGTAGTCTGGTATGCATATTGCATTTCTCGTTAGTAATATAGTAGCAGAAAAAGACCAAATATATGTATATCTGCATCTTTATCTCTGTTTGTATCTATCTATAAATGCAGATAAATATTCTATGTCTCTGTGTATGTATGTATGTGTATATATATATATATATATATATATATATATATATATATATATATATGTGTGTATGTGTGGGGGGGGGTGTTCTCACAAGTGTTCAAATTGTCAGTTGTTAGTCTGACAATAGGAGGTACAGCAAGCTATGCTAGGAGAAGTAGTGCAGTGGATGTGTAACATATGCCAGCACAGCTAGCTGAAGTTTTATAAAGAATTATATGTTATTTGAACATCAAACTGATTTGTACAGATGCCTATGTTAGAAATGTATGCGTAAAGCTGCTTGTGTTAAAAAATGTATCAGCAGTGTGCCCTGATGGGCAACAAAGAAATGTGCATGCATTATTGTAACTCTTTAAACGTATATATTGTAACAGATGATACTGGAAGAAAAGAGGTTAATCTTAATCCACCTGACTTTGAGAAATAGTAAGAAAATTAAATTACTGGGCCTAGGCCATAAACATGTTACCTCACAGTTCTGAATGCAGACAGAGACAAAAAGTGTGTACTAGAAAGCTTCCTGAATTGTCATTTGGGTGAACTAATTGTTTCTGATAATTTATTTAGACTTTACTGAATATACACAACAGTATATTATTATTCTTTGTAGTCTACTGAGGTTAGTGTGAAGTAATAATGTATTTTTATTTCAGAAGCAGCTATTTAGACAAAGGAGGGGGTAGCAATGGGAACACCTACAGCCAATTCCTCTTTGATGGAGGCACTGAAGAAAAAAAACTCAGTTAGGCTTAATCATCACAATAACCCAGTTTTAATTCATGATATGCACTTTCTTCCACCAACTGGACTTCATCAGATCAATTTTCCAATAACAGCTTTAACCCATAGAAAACTAATATATGCATGACAAAGGCTTATAAATCATGACTGACAATTTCATACATAGTAATGAGCCTAGCCTACAACTAAAAGCTAGCCTGATGTAGCAGAAGTCATCTTTTATAATCCAAAATAAAATAAGAAACAGAAAGAGTACTAATAAAACAAAGTCCAAATAAAATGAAGTACAGAATTAGTAGATAACTCATAGTCTGTCCCCAGACAAGGGCAAGGGGTCATAAAACACCAATGTGACAAGATCCTTCCAAAAGGAGTGATAAACTAAAAAACTATAAAGAAACAAAAAACAAATCAGAGAGAGCTGAAGTGAAGGTGTGTGTGTGTGTGTGTGTGTGTGTGTGTGTGTGTGTGGCTAAGTGTGTAACAGCAGCCACATGAATCAACTGCAGGGACGTCGGAAGGCATACTCACTGTACGCACTTCAGTACAGTTTTTTTCTGAATGGGGTAGAACTTGGAGGACACTAGGACCCAGGGGCGAAATCTAAACTTCAGGTAAATAAAATAAAATAACAACTTAGCACACGCAAATGCCTTGATTGAGACAGCATAGTAATTTGCAGCTGATCTGGCATTTGCATCATTGTAATTTTTTCAGTAAACGGGTGATAATTACCCACGGCCGCCTTAGGCGAACTAGGCAACCGCCTAGGGCGCCGTATAGTAAAGGGTGCAGTTTGTTAATTTTAATTAATTTGCGAATGCATAATAAGAAAAGTACATTAAGTAAAATGAATAAATAAACCATAGGGTGCCAGAATCGCAGGTTGAGGGGGAGGAGCGAGTGCCCTCCCACTTTTATACCTGCAGTGTGATGAGGAGGCTTCCACTACCTTTAAGAAGAAATATATGCGTGTCATACGCACGTTCACCAATCACCAACACTGATGTAAAGACGTTTTATGGTGGTACGTGGAAATTAAACAAGCACTTTGAGAGGGATTAATTCCGTGTGTATGAGTAAGTAAGTGTATTTGTGTGTGTGTGTGTGTTTGTGTAGTTTAAACTAGGTTCTGGATGCAAGAGAAAGTCTGCGTGTGTGTGTGTGTGTGTGTGTGTGTGTGTGTGTGTGTGTATGGAATTTAATTGGCGATATTGAAGTGTATTAACCACCCAATGTGCAGTATGCCTTCATGATAGCAGTTCAAATGATTGATTTAAAGGGGTGAGTTTTGGGTTACTACCTGTCCCACTTTACGAGGGACAGTCCCCCTCTTTGGGCAGTTGTGTCCTGCAAAAAAATTGTAAAAATGGCAAATGTCCTGAGATTTTAGGGCAAAATTATTTCCTATATTTTATGTAATACTTGCAAAAAACAGTTATTCTGTATATGAAACACCTAAATGTTAAAATAAACAGAATAAGCAACTAAAATGCTGCAAGAATAAGTTTTTATTTAGGCAAAAAAGTGAATTTCTGTCCTTTGTACTGGTCGAGGGTATGTTTTGGCCTGCAAAATCTGATGTTTGTACCAAAAATGTCCCACTTTGGGCATTTGAAAAGGTGGAAACCCTGGGTGGGTTTAACCAGAAATACACAATGTAAACCACAGTGTACAAACTCATTAAAGGGGCAGCATTGTCTTACAGAGAAATACATAAGCTCATACTCCACAAATAAAGATACGTCACGCATGTACTGAGTGAAGAAAATGGCTGCAGCCAGGACTCCTGAAACTGCATATTAACTTATAGAATGTAACCCCCCCCCACCCCCCCAACCCACACACACAAAAGAAAGGAAAAAAAAAAACGTTCAACTGCTCTGGAAGACAGCATGACCTAAGAAGTAATAATGCTGAGATTCTTGTAAGAAGACAAAGCTAGCAATGCCAGTAATGGCTCTCACAACACATAACTAGCTCTATGCAGTCTCAGATAAGATGCAGCAATGGATAAATCCTTTTATGTAGCTGACAAAAGTGGAACATATTAAGATACTATGAGGTGTATGCTCAGTGGTCCACTTGACAGAATACAAATACACAGATACAATCTGGCTTTTAGGTACAGAATGTACATGTGTAATTATGTTGAACTGTCAGAAGTCAGTCACCCATCTAAGAAGGTGCATTGGCTATTGACTTCTTCAGGGACCTAATACAGTTTGCAGTAGCAGTGGCTCTACATGATATACACTTATTCTTGAAGACCAGAAGGCTGTGTTGTGAGCTCTATTCCCAGTGCAGATGGCTAGACTGCTGACACTGCAGGGCAGGTTTTGGTGGGTGATGCATTCTCTGCCTGAGTTAATGGTAGCTCATGTGGATATAAAATATATTACCAAAGCTATCAAAAAGAATAGGATCAAAAAATCAACTTTTTAAGTTACAAAATTGCAATATTTAAATTCTATCCCTACTTTTTCTACCATTGCATCTACATCATGTTAGACTTTGTTCAGATTTCTTGCACTAAGAGTTTGAGATGTAAGCATACATCTCAACTGTCCAGACTTTTGCCTCATATTTTTGACCTATTCTTCATAAAATTTGTGTTTTTTCTGGCAAATCAGTGAGGATTTAAATAACTAAATGTCATACATTTGATTTTTAGCCTTTATTTCCATCAGAAAATGCATGCTAAGACAACTGCTTTTATTCTAGCAACTTTCTAAGTCTATAAGAGCAATATGTATAATCTGCCCCTGTTTGGAGGCCTTTGCGCCCCCCCCCCATTATTTTAGGCTTTGTTCAGATTTCTTGTGGTAAGAGGTTGAGAGGTATGGAGGCATGGTATGTAATGTCCTAGTTGCCAATTATTAGTTGCATTTTAAAAGGGGATAGGGGTTCTGCATTCCTTAGTGTGCTGTCCTTTGTTTAAGATGCCTAGCAACTATGAAAGTGTCCATATGTTATTCTCTATTGCAATATTACCAGCGTACCATTTTTTTCTTTAATGCAACGTAGGCAATTAATTCTTCAAGATCAGCAAGCACTGAATTTGTAGATGGAACAGTGAAATGTAAAGTTCTTTGACAGTAACAGCCTCTTCATTAGTTACAAATCTCTTTAATGTAGAATTATTGAGATGAATTTTACGTCTGCAGAGATTGTGCTTACTGACTGATACTGTTTAAGGAAGTTTGAGGGGCCATTTATGGTTAAAATGTTCTGAAATGGGCAGGTTTGTCATTATTGGGTCATACATTTTGTTTCATTACTTAATGGAAAAATGTTCAAAACTACAAATTTAACACACTGTAACAAGTGTAAATGTTTTCAGTGTGCAACTAGCTGTTTTTTGTTTATCAAATGGCACACTGTGTTGTAAAATCTGAAAGCAGTGTTAGTAGCATAATTGCCTTTGGTGCAGAAGGCTATGGATTCTACTCCCACACCATGTAGATGGAGTGCTGATATGCAGTGCCTGTACGATTTTTGATTATTTGGTGCATTATAAGGGGGGATAGGGGTTCTACACTCCTGAGTATGTCCTTTTGTATGAGATGCCTAGTGACTGTGAACTTGTTAGTCATTTCCTATCGCAATATTACCAACTTACCAATTTGTAATGTAATATAGGCAATTAATTTTTCAAGGGCAGCAGGCACTGAATTTGTAGATAACATTGATATGTAAAGTTGTTTGCCAGTAGCAACCTCTTCATTAGTTACAGATTTCTTTAATGTGGAATTCAGAGGATTTTACTTCTGCAGAGATTGTGTGTGTGCAGTAATATTGGTGGATTGTAATGACAGAAGTCTTGAGTGGCCTTTTATTGTTGAAATTTTCTGGAATGGACAGTTATTGGTTCATACATTTTGTTTCATTGCTTATTAAAAGAATGTTTAAAACTACAAATTTAAAATGTATTCTAACAAGTGGTGCTGTATTATACAAGGAATATAATTCAATACAATCAGGAAGGTGAATTAAAGAATAAATACATGAATGCATGGCCCTAAAAAATGTGTGCAAGGAGTCTGTTTTGAAAACAGCTCAAAGGTAAACTTAATTCTCCACCAACCAGATGCATTTCTATGAATGTGGATTTTCATGCCGTTTCAATGAATGTGAGTTTTGCCATTTCAATGAATGTAAGTTTCAAGGACAGAGACGTTTACTGCTCATGCTAAGTCTGTTTTCATTGTGAGACTGTAATGTCTTTTTAGCAAATGGCTATTTGTATTTGTGCTACTTTATTTCAATATCTGTAATAATTTAGAGGGAAATAGAACAGTATGCATGGTAACTGGTGAGATAACCAAATAATGGAACACTGGAATGGCTGAGGAGGGGGCTGCTGCTGGGAGTTGCTCTGGGGTGGCGGTCTATTACCCTTCCTAGGACTCTACTTTACCATGATCTGGCTCTGGTATTTCAAGTAGAAAATACATATGCAAAGGTAGCTGCAGTTTAATTACATTACAAGGTATCTTTTTCTTCCTAAGCATTTAAATAATTTAAGGAAATGACTGGAGTGGCTTTCTTGGGGAATGACCCAGTGGGTGTGGCTCAAATAGGGGTGTTTCATGTGTGGTGTGGGTGGGGCTTAAGGGGCGCCGGAGCACTACTTCGTCTAGGGCGCCATTTCGGCTAAGGCCGGCCCTGTAATTACCCAATTATCGCAGTTCAAAAGGCAAGGGAAAGATGTGTGAAAATGGACCGACTTTGTGGTTCTTAGATGCGGCTTGTCTTTCATCATTTAGCTGGTATTGTGCTTGAGAGTGAAGGGGGTGCGGCAGTGACATCAGCAACTGCAGTTGTGCAGGCAAGGAAGTTTTAAAGGCATTCTTTTCTAACAAAACTTTAAATATACCTTAGCACCAGCAGTATTTTGTAAAATTCCATACAGTTTTTACTGAATGGTGGTGCTGTATTCCTTATGTGACAGATTTTGTTTTATTTATTTATTACTTTGGATCATTTTTTTATGGAGTCTCCTCTTTCAATAATTTCTATTGTCTGTTCTGTTTTCTGCTGCAGGCTTTCTACTTGTATTGTGACCTGTTTATATATATATATATATATATATATATATATATATATATATATATATATATATATATATATATATATATATTACTAAAACGTTTTTTCCTTTTTGGAAGGAATGCATTCAGTCAGTTTTTCAATCCATGTCATAAGAGGGAACTACAAGTTTCACTGTATTGCCCAGGATTCCTTTGGTTAATTCCTTAGTGAGTTAGGGGAGATACACCAAAGGTAAGTGATGTATAACTGTAAAAGTTTTATATTTTTATGAGTTGCTAGAATATGAAAATTGGCAATGACAAGTAAAGTAAAAAAAAAAACAGGGATATGTTTTGCCAAATCAGCTAGGAAAAAGACTTTTTTGTTTCAGATTAGGAGTTAGGACACACTAAGTGATGTAGCTGTATCCAGTCATTTTTAAAAGTTGGCAAAGCAACTAAAATTATGAAAATATGCTTAATTTGGTGTCATGTTTTGGTCTAGTCCTTGTAAAGCATGTAGCTTTCTGTCAAGTCATTAACATATATGTTAGCTCTTATTTTTTTTCATAAGTTGGCAATGATGCAAGTAAATCATTGTGGTGCATTTTTAATATTTAAATAAAACACAGGGATGTGTCATTGATTGTGCTTTGCATTTCTGATATGTTCTTCTTAAAGTCTGTAGTTTTCTGGCAAATGTGTTGTGAGTTGCAGTCACTAAATAAGGTACATTTGAGTTTCAGATGTCATTTGCTTCAGAAAAATCATTCTATTACAAAACCTGCAATTACAGTAATGTTCTAAGTATATAAAATCTGCCCTTGATAAAATATATTCCTAATGATATCTTTCTTCCCCATCACACCTCCAACATTTGCAGTCTACCTGAAAAAAAATTCTTTGGGGTCTGCTTGGGGTATAAAAATACCTATACAAACACTTGCAAGCAAAGATCCGAAATATTCTAGACTTTGTAGCATATTTGGGAGTCACATATATCGTCCCATTATTTCTTTGTGATTTGCTTATCCAGTCTCTCTTCCCAGTCTTTTCTAACCATATCTAATTGATTCTTATAGTTATTATGCAATATTATGCAATATTTTTATTGCATCTTTCCATCTTACGCCAGACTTGAAGATAACAAGGTGGCTCATACTTCTGACTGTTTGTTTACTGTTGCAGTACTATTTTTTCCCTATTGAACATTATGGATTTTGACACATATTTCGTGTCTGCTCCTCATTAAATGCACACTTTTCTGGTAGATTGTTCAACACTGTAGTAGTTAGTAAACAGTGAGACATCTGCACATAACTCTCAACCTTCCTTCTCCAAAATGAGAAACACTACCTCTTATAATCTGGAGCAAATCGGCACAGTGTGGAACACTTGCTAACAGGTTACAAACAACTTCAACTAGGGAGCTCATAGGATGTTTAAAATTTATTTTTACTTGGAGAAAATTTTTTAATGACTTAACATGATTTCATTCTATTTGTCCTGTTTATTAGTTACAAAAATGCCTAACACTTATGTGTGGCAGACTCTTTCAATGTGGAACTTTGAGGAACATAAACTTTTTAAGACCACAAATGAGAAATGTTCCTCATAATAAGATACACTTGAGAGGTATGCATCTGCACATCACATTTCATACTTTAGAGAAAAAATATGCTAATTAAAAACCTATTATTTTACCAGGACAGCTCTGTTAGTACATAACAACAATAGTAGGGCCTGGGTCTCCCCTAAGTTTTTTGTTTTGTTTGGTCTCATTCTAATCCTTGGGATCGAGAGGTATGGTTTTTGGTACTTTGTGCAATTTGTACAGCAATTTGTCTACCAGTTAAGGCAGGAGTAATGCAGGAGGTGTGTGTGTGTGTGTGTGTGTGTGTGTGTGTGTGTGTGTGTTTGTACATATATATGAAAACAATGTTTGCACACATATTCCACATGTGTTGCCACTGCTGAGAGCATTCATAGGTAGTTTATACTAAATGTATAAAACAGTGTTGTATTAAGTTTTACTTGAATTATGAATAACTAAATGGGGAGTAAAAAGGAAAACTGTATTTAAAGGAAGTGGGTATGGGGAGAAATGGATTACTCATCTTTTATTTTTTGCACATATTATTTTTCTAGTAGTTAAGTACTACAGAAGTTTGCTGAAAGTTTTTTTTTTTTTTTTTTTTTTTTTTTTTTTTTTTGTAAATATTTTTATTCATTTCCAAAAACAAGAAAACATGAATGCAGGTTATTTATGACAATGAAGTATTTACAAATTATTTAAAAAGGTAGGCTAAAACCTCTAAACAGATATCAAACATTAAAACCAAAATAAAGTATTTACAAGGGTGTCTATTGTTGACATATAATTGACTTTCTATACAATTGTTTCCTGATTATAATCTGCTGCAGTCATTATTCTCCAGTATTTCAGTTACTTTTTGCCATGCTACGTATAATGATGTAGTTCAGTTCTTCCTTTAATAGTGTTAATTTCCAATTGCGATACTGCTGACACCATATTCATGAATTGCTTAAAAGTTGGAGAAGCTTTGGATTTCCAGTTTGATGTAATGTTCTTCCTTGCAATAGCTAGGAGAGTCCATAAGATTACATATTTTGTTCTTGGCACACAGTCGGGTACAGGTGCATTAAACAAAAGAATAGATTTGGAAATCTGGAATTTATCATTGAATACCATTTGCAGAAAATAATTTATTTTATCCCAATATGGTTTAATCAAATGGCATTCAGAGAACATATGTTGCCAGTCTGCTTTTATTGATAAATCACATCTCCAGCAGCCAATATTTTTCTTAAACATAAGTTCCATTTTATGAGGGGTTACATAAGATCTGTGTATGAATTGCCATGTAAAAGTCTCCAATGTAATGAAAGTGATGTCTGCTTTGGAGAGAGAAGAATTAGTTTTTATCTCTGTCATTTGGCACATGTCCATTAACTGATCTATAATAATTCCATATTTTGTCATTATTATGCATTTTTATTTTTTGTTTGTTTTATAAATAGATGATAAGTATCCCTTTCCAGTAATGGGTTGATTCATTAGTAATATTATATGTTCTATAAGGTTAGGAACATTTTGTCTTATTGATGGTTGCATTATTTCTTGTTTGCTTAATATATACTGTCTTAATTCTTGTACATGTAACCACGAACTATCTTCCATATTTAATTTCTGTTTAATCTGGTCTATTGTGAGAGGTTTTCCAGAGTTTAGCAATTGATGCCAATATATTAATCCCTTTTCTTTAAGCATGTTGACTACTTCCATATTAAATGTTATTATATTACCTTGTGTGTACGCTACTGGATATAAAAGAAATGACCATGCTTTAATATCAGGATTGTTATTAATAAGATTTTGGAAAAATTTTAATGTATAAGTAATGTATTTGGAACTTATATTTTTATTCTTATGTATCATCATATATTCCTTCATCAGCCATAGAAAATTGTTTGGTACGAAATCTGTATACTTATTTGCTACTACAAATCCTGATTTTAACCATATTCTCTCATGAACTAGCTTCCATTTTGATGTATATTTTGTATTTAGCCATAATGATATTATTTTAATAATGGAGGAATGCAAATATATTTCTATGTCTGGTAAACCTATGCCACCTATATCCCAATCATCTAGATGATACTTCATAGCTATCCTTGTTTTTTTTGGATACCATAGGAATCTTACCATTAAATCATTTAATTGTTTTAGGTGTGATTAAGCTGGTGGCAAAGAACAAGCTTGTATGACATAAAGAATTTTTGGAAATATGATCATTTTAATTATATAAAGCCTTTCTTCCATTGAAAAGAAGAATTTATTCCATCTTTGTATTAGATTTTTAATATTATTTAAGGTCTCTTTATAATTTGTTTCAATTGTACTATCTAGGTTGTTAGTTATTATAATTCCCAAGTATTTAATTATATTATCGGTAGAGATATATTTATGGTATTTTTTATTTAGATCTTTTTTGTTAGTATTTATAAGCAATACATTTGTTTTGTTCTCATTAAATTTAAGACTTGAAAAGTTTTGAAAGTTTTGAATTGAGTCCCATAATGCTTTTAAACAGCTATTATTATTTTTTAAGGTAATTAAAATATCAGCAAAAAGTTGAATTTTAAGCTCTAGGCTGTTGTCTAGTTGTATTCCTTCAATATTTTTATCCATACGTATATTATTTGCTAAGGGTTCAATGACTAGCGCAAACAATAACGGAGAAAGAGGGCAGCCTTGTTTTGTGTCCTTAGTTATTTTAATAGATTTAGACAGACAAGATCCCAGTTTTATATAAGCCAAAGATTTTTTATATAATGATTTTATTAACAAAGTGAAGTTGTTTGAGAAGCCATATTCTTCTAAAACTAACCACAGATAATCCCAGTTCACTGAATCAAATGCGCTATTTATGTCTAAGCTAATAACATTCATTTTGTTTTTTGTGACATTTATATAATCAATTAAGGAAAGAATTCTTTTAATGTTGTCATAAGTGTTCCTATCTTTTATAAAACCTGTTTGATCCTCCTCTATCAAAAGTGGTAGTAATTGTTTTATTCGAGCAGTATGTATTGCCATAAAAATTTTATAATCTATATTAAGAAGTGAAATGGGTCTGTATGATGAACATTCACTGGGATCTTTATTTTGTTTCAGAATTGGTGATATTAATGTGTACCTCCAAGAAGGAGGAATGTCTTTACCATTTTTAACTGATGTAAAGACATTCAATAACAACAGCAAAGCCTCATTTGATAGTAATTTAAACATTTCTGGGGTGATATTATCTATACCTGGAGCTTTATTTAATTTTAGCTTATTTACTTCAGCTTTAAGTTCTGTCATTGTTATTTGTTTATCTATTAGTTGTACCTGCTCCTCTAATAACCTAACTTTAACATTGTTTTTGAGAAAAGCTTTCAATACTGAATGTGTTTCTGTTTTCTCATTTTGATTATTAAGTTTATGAAAAAATAGCCTAAAAGCTTCTAGTATTCCTTCTAAATCAGATACTTTCTTTTTGGTTTCTATATTATGTATTTCCTTGATTTGATTTGTTTTAATAATCTTTTTAGTCCTATTTGCTATTCTTCGTTGGTTTTTAGGGTTCATTGAATAGTAACATAGTTTAATTTTTTCTAAGTTGATCATTGTTTTGTGGTGTAGCGTCTCTGAGTATTTTTTATTAGTATCTTCTAGTTCTTTTTTTAAGTTGGTGTTTCCATTTTGAATATCAAGCTTTAAATTATCTACTTTTGACTGTAATTCCATTAATTCCGTATTCCACCATTTTTGTTTATTTTTATACCATCCCATCGCTCTTCCATATAGGTATGCTTTAAATGCATCCCATATATATATTTCAGATACATCTTTTGTAAGATTGATATCTAGGAATGTTTGTGTCTCTTTAATATAAAATTCCTTAAAATCTTTGAGATTTGTTATGTAAGATGGTATTCTTGTTACTGATATCCTTCTCTTGAAACATAAGTCTATCTCAAACGTTATGGTATTATGGTCCGAAAATGGACATGAAATTGTCTTGACTTTATTTAATTTAGAGGTTAAATCCTTTGCTATGTACACTCTATCTATTCTAGAGTATGTATTATGCCTATGGGAAAAATGTGTAAAGAATAGTGAATCTGGGATAGCATACTCATTTATGTCAACTATATTAAAAGTTTCAACAAACTCAGATAACAACTTTGTTAAAGGTGATCTCTTACGTGTAGTTTTAGTATTTGTGTCAGTTTCTTTTATAATGCAATTGAAATCTCCAGCTATGATTAAATTGCCTTTGGTATATTGTACAATGTCTTCTAAGTGTTGTTTGGCCACTCTAACACCTAGTCCTGGTATCCAATAAATATTCACTAATGTATATATCATTTCAAGTTTTGAAGCTGCCTGTAGATATATAGTTTACAACCCTACAGTGTACAAGGTAAATGGGCCGTGTGCCCATTCACAAGTTGCCAGTACCCACCCTTAGAACCTACCTTTTTCAAGGAGTTATAGCCAAATAATATCAGGGTTGAATTTATAAACACCCATCTAGTTGTCTAAGTCCTTCTTAAAGGAAGATTGTGTCACAGTGCTTGATATGTAGAGGAAGTTTGTTCCACAGAAGAGTAGGCATTGCATGCTAAATCTGTTTGTTGTGATTTGTTTATTTGCTGAAGCAGGTTCAGATTTCTGGTTCTAGTGTTCACCAGTCTGTTTGATTTACTGATAAAGAAGAGGTCTTGCCCTGCTGGATTCCTAATGGCCTGGAAGGCAAGACACAGATCTCCTCTAGGAAGTCTACAGGACACTGAATAGAGATGGCAAAACCTTCAGCCTCTCTTGATAGCTCATGTCCTTTAGGTCAGTGATCTTTTTTTGTCACAAGTCTTTGGTACCTGATCAGTGCAGAATATAGAGAGGCAAAGACTTCCTTGGATCAAGAGGAAATAATTTTTACAGTCAGTTATGCCAGACAGAATGATTTCATGACCATTGTAGCATTGTGATGATTAATGAATCCTAACTACCAGTTAGGCTGCTGACCTGTGAGTACCTAAGAAGTCTGGCCTTGCATTTGTATGGTAATTAGTATCCCTTATATTTTGCAACACGATTACCCAAAGATGGCCCAAACAAGCTTATGATGGGATAGTTACACATTTTCCCTATTCTTGAGGGCCAATGGTACTAAGTTGGGGATGAATTTGCAGTTACCCATCCATTAGTCCAAAGTATATTTGAATACAGGAAGAAAGTACTCTGCTTTATATGGAATAAAACATGGTTTAATAGAAGTGATATTCTGTGTGATAAATGCCTGTCCCTCCAGCATGTTCTATTGAGTGGGTTTTTATGACACCACTGAACTTGTTAATGTGTAATGGACTTAACAGAACAGGGTCTGGTCAGACTTTATATGTGAGGGCAGAGGTCACCTCTGAATAGTTTGTGCGATTCTGAGAAGAGAGTCCAGGCTTTGAGGCAGCCTGCATAGTTTTTATGATTTAAGCTATGATTTTTTTTTTTTTTTTTTTTTTTTTTGTGAGAAAGCATTGTGGTCATTCCAGTTGTGACAAGTGTTTCAACAGGAACATACTAAAAGGGACATTATACTTAATGATTGGCCTAATGAGTGCCAATTACACTGGAATAATTATGTCTCTGGATCTGGGCACCATGCATTTAGATACAAGTTGTGCAAAGAAAAAAAGCTTCCTTACAACAGTGGGTATGCAGTCATTGAAGGACATCATATTGTTGGCATAAGTTCACAGATGAGAGTGGTCAGGGTTACGGGTGTATAATTGCCTGAGTCTACTGAATCCACACCTTTGTTGAAGGGTAAGGGAAGGACTGTTGCTGTCCTTCATTCATCTGGCATAAAACCTGCTTTGAGACTAATATTGATTTGCCTCTGTAGGGGTTCTAACAAATCGTGTTTCAGACTAACTAGTAGGCAGCTTGCTATGTTATCTGGCCCTATGGGTGTAGTGTTCTTTGCCTTAGATAGTGACTTTATAATTTATTGTTTGGAGAATTTAAGTTTAACTTTCCTGGTTAACAAATGTTAAATAACATAAATTAATAAATAAATAAATTAAATAAAGTATTACAGATGCAGGTATTTGATCTGAGAATACTGAAGGGTCAGGGTGTTTGAGCTGAATTTGTTGTCCAGTTGATTGGCTCTGTCTGCTGGATCTAAGTATGTGTTATCAGTTACTATTAATTCTACACAGTGCTGGGCATTGTTTCTGAGATTTCTAACATAGATAAATAAGTTTTATGGTTGTCTTTTTGCCTGGGTGGCAAATTTTGCCTCATATCTGGTTATGGTTGATTTCATTAGGAGCCTGAGTTCCTTGTTTAGATTAATGTTTAGTTCAGCAAGAGCTTTTTTGGACTTCTTGAAAGTTAGATTTATTTTTGCATGCAATACTTTTTTATTACTATACACCCTGTTTATATTAGGGCTCCACCAAATGGGGTTTATTTTTGAATTTGGTGTATTTATTTCTGAGGGAAACCAGATTTGTTTATGCAACTATGTATAGACTTTGGTTGTAAAACATTCTGTAGTGTGGAAGTTTGATATAGGATTAGTAAACAGAGCCCGTCCTCAACTTTTGCCCTGTGCCTCGAGCAGTAAGAAACCAACTCTACTCAAGATGTGTGAACACAAGATCCCTTACACTAGCTTATATCAGGACTAAGAAGAGTGTGGTAATTATTTGTTTAACGTTCCTTACAATCAGACCTATGAGAATGTTCATTTGTTCTTTCAGCATATAACACCATAGGTGCACAAAAAAGGTGACTGTTTTCATTTTGGTGGTGGGAGGTAAAGAAGCAGGTTGTATTTGCAGTTATGTTTTTTGTCTTCACAAGCAACTATCTTCTCAGTATATTGGGATGAGATATCTATCTTTTCAGCTCTGAACGTTGAGCCTTGGGAACAATTTATGTCTTCCTTGAAACAAAAGTTATAAGACTGAGATTCTTTCTTGGGCCTAGTGCAGTTGCCTTGGTTTAGTATGCTTCCCTTAAACAAATGCTTGAGATTCAATTCATGTATGTAGGGTGCTAAGGATGTAACTGTCAACAGTTTTTATCTTTGGCTTCCATGGATACACATCTTCTCTTTGATTGGCTCCCATGGATACACATCTTCTCTTTGATTGGCTCCCATGGATACACATCTTCTGTTTTTCTGAGATTGATGAACTGGATCTTATTTCCACTATTTTCTCCTTACTAGGTAAACAGTTGTTTTATTGCAAATGTTTTAAATTGATAACTATGTTAGAACAGTAAAGCAGAGCTCAAAAGAACTTAAAAGCAGTAGAGCAGTCCTTAATTTAGAAAACACATGCTGCTGATGTTGCGTTGCACTGACACACACCGTTAACAGAGTAAACTATTTTTTTAACTGGAAAGTAGCTGCTTATTTCAGTAATTCTATACTGACTATAGTAAACTACTTTTCTGCTGTGATTCATATACTGTCTCTTAAAAATCCAGTTTGCCCAGCAATTATCATTTTGTTTGCAGCAGTTGATAATTCAATTTACCTAGCAGTTCTAGTTTTGCTCAGATACTAATCCTGTACTAAATGTCATACAACACTGAGAAATGGGTACAGTTTTTCTGTCATTGGTAATTATGTCTAACTAGGTTTATAGGACAAATTCAGTAAGTAGTATGCAGCAATGTTGAATTGTCCTAATAGACGAATATTTAGAAAAGTAGGTGGACATTGTGTGTGCTTGAGGATGTTTAGTGTTTACTTTGCCTTGTGGAGCTCTGTGGTACATACAGGCACTTGGGACTATTTGGACGTCTTGAAAGTGCCACCCTCTTCATCACAAGAGGGCCATGATTAAGGGACAATTAGTAAGAGCAGCCCACATGACATCATTGGAAGTGGATTTTAGGGAAGAATGTAATAAACTGAAGGACATGTTGCTAAAATGAGCATATCCACTTGAACTTCTAGATCAGCTTGTCACTCAAGTACAAGTAAAAAGAACATTGTGGGAAAATGGATAATAATGCTCTGAGTCCTTTACCTGAGACTTTAGCTGATTCTCTAACAAGTTAGATAAGTATTATCACTAGTTTTCCCTCACTTACTATACAAATAAGGAAAATTTTGTTTAAGAATCGGGCTGTAGTAACAGAAGATTCTGCTATTAGATCAAAAATTGTAAATGTGCCTAAATTGGTGTTTAGGAGGGGACAAACTATAAAGAACTTATTGGAGCGGTCCCTTCCCTCATTGTTTATATGCTGGGAATGAGAAAATGTGGGGCTTGCACCCACTGTAAATTTGTCACAGTAGGAGAGATGTTTAAGATACATGGCATCTCATATAAACTAACTTTAGTTGTTGTATACCAGGGGTTGTACATTTAGCCCAGTGCCAACGGTGTACATCATTTTATATTGGGAAGATTGAAAGGAATTCAAACAACATGTTTATGATCACCAATATAACATAGGGAAACAAAACATTAATAACGCCTTAGCTAAACATATTGTTGATTTTCCAGACCACCATTTTGAGTACTTGATAGTGGAGCAAGTTAAGAAAAATATTAGGGGAGGACCATGGCCATTAGACTTAGAATTAAGAGAACTTTTATGGCAACTAAAATTAAATGCATTGTTCTTTAGGTTGCCTTCTTAAATTAAAAGCTTTAGATAGATGATTTTTTATTGTCATATTAGGTTGTTTTAAAGCCTACGACTGTGATACCTTTAAATTATAATAAAGTAAACATAGGGTTTTGATGTCCTTAATTAACTAATTTTAACCTGTGGGTTAGTATATAATGCATTATGGTTATTTAAATAATTTGTCCGAAGAGGTTCATGTGATTTTTCTCAATGAAAGCACTAATGTGAATTAAATTTGATTTGGTTTGCTGGTATTGGACTGCTTGTTCCTTTTTCATCTGTTTTGATTTTAATAGTTTGTGACTTCAATACTCAGTGATTTACTAGAAAACCACAAATTTTATCAGAAACAGATGAAAAATATGAGGCGAAAATCTGGATAATTGAGAGGTATGCTTGCCAGTGATCTATTCAGACAGCAACATTGTGAAAGTGGCGTGGTGTGGTCAGCAGTTTAAGGGAGTGGGCAGACCGCAATCTGCTGCTGTGAGTGTGGCTTGCAGGGGGGGTAGCAGTCTGGGAGCTGTGAGTACAAATCTGAAAATCCTGGCTACACCCCTGGAATCAAGAAAACAGCATCCACTATAATAATCTTGGGAAAGATATGAAATAAAGAAACATTACAGATGAAAATACAATCAAAATAAAAACTGTAATCATAAGTGCATTAAAAACAATGAAAATAGAAAAGCTCTTTCACCCAGAGGGCTTCATCAGATCATTGTTAAAACTGAACAACCATAAAAACAATCATGCACTGGAAATAGGGTAAAACCAATAAATAAAATGTGGGGAAAAGTGCAAATGACTATGCATATGTGTATGTTGTAGCAGAACAGAAAACAAGCAGAAACATTAAAAAATACAGGCATTAAAAATTTCCAAGAAAAGTGAAGAAAGGAGTAAACATGTCATGTCAAGACCATTAATAAAATAATCTGTGGTCCAATTTCCTAAACCAAAAAATGCATTTAATTGAAGAAGCAGAATTTAGTCCGAGCGGGATGAAGGACTTCAGGCAAATTTACCATTCCAGCTACTCCTTTTCCAGAATGGTATTGCAGTTCCCCTCTAGTGGGCCTATCCTGATAATGTTCAAAATATGAAAAGTGAAAAAAAAGAATGACCTGGTGATTCAGTGCTGTGCTTTGCAATAGGATAATTGCTTAGTTTGTTTCTAATTTCTGATGTGCAGTGGGCTATCCTCCTTTTAAACTTAGAAATATTCATTCCTATTGTGACATCCCCTCTCTGGGCCAGTAATCAAGGAGCCTTTATCCTCACCACTAACACTGTAGAGGGATGGTCACTTGGAACAAAATAGATACATAAAGTATTTTCAGATGCAGCTCTCTGTATCAAGCAAAATTTCCCTTAAGATCACTCTGGGAACACAGTCTGGGGTGTGGATTTCTGTCTCCTCTCCAGGTCCCCAATAAGACTGCCCACTGGCAGAGCTATCGAGTTGAGTCCTCAGCCAAGTGTCCAAGCCAAGTCCTCTACCACTCTTTCTGTGGAACTAGTGCTTTGTGCCCATGTTCCAAGCCACTGCCACAGACACTCTTGGAGATTTGATTTGCACACACACACACACACACACACACACACACACACACACACACACACACACACACAAAAACACACACACCTGGCAAATGCTTTGACAGATTTACTAGCTATGTCCCCTTCTCACCAGACTATAAGGTAGTTACACTGCCACCAGGCACTCCAAAGCCAGCCACTCTAAGGCTCTTACAAGGGTACCCAACTATACTGAGTTAAATTAATATTAATACAAATTGTAGTGTTTGACCAAAGCATTAAGGCTTTCAGGAGTAGCCACAGAGTCAAGTGCTCCAAAGGTTAAAATATTCTCTAAAGGACCAGCCACAATGGAAAGTTTAAATATATTTAATAATAAATATTAAAAGAACATTAAAATACTAAATATCTATTTACAATAAAAAACAGAGTTCCAGTCACAGGAAATATTAAAATAACACAGATGAATAGAGTCACACAGATACAGAAAAACAGTACTTAATTAATCTGACTAGATTTACCTGCCTGATCT
The DNA here is from genome assembly GCF_019279795.1 of Protopterus annectens. Lineage (NCBI taxonomy): Eukaryota > Metazoa > Chordata > Ceratodontiformes > Protopteridae > Protopterus > Protopterus annectens. The sequence goes on along the minus strand of NC_056728.1, from coordinate 1,628,008,530 downwards.
AAAAGATTATTATTCCCTGGATCACTTAATAGAGCAAGGCAAGATGACATAGGTGAAGGATCCTTCGTTGTCAGGTTCCAAAAACAGACTACCTTGAGACTTCAGCATCATCTAGCATTAAAATGTCATCACAGAGCTGGCTCACAGAATGATATCACACACATCTGGTCATATAACGTCTTCTTCCCATACTACCCCCTTGGCTAGAAGTTGCCAGGATTTAGCACATATGTTTCAATAATACACACACAAAACTTTCCTAAGATCTGTTGCAGCTCTTGGAAGTCATAAAACAATAAACACTTCCAATCTTCCTGCAGGAGCTAATAAACCATTTTCTGACACAAACATGTTGTTTCTGGCTGAAATCAGAACTGTACGATACAATCCCTATGGTCTAAATTAAGTAATTTAATTTCTCACTATTTTTCAAAGTTAGCTGCACTGAGATTAATCTCTTTTCTTCCATTATCCTGTTTACAGCAATACAGTCTAATATAAATGTATATTTCTTTTCTGTCCAGCAGGACACACTGTTGATACATTTTTAACACAAGCAACTTTACAATACATTTTCAGTATGAGCATCTGTAGAAATCAGTTTGATATACAAATGACATATAATTCTTTATAAAATTCAAGCTAGCTGTGTTGGCACATGTTACACATCCACTGCCCTACTTCTCCTGCCATGGCTGACAACACCTCACATTGTCACACCTTTGTAAAAAACTCCATATTTCTTACCTGTAGTGGGGTAGATGAAAAATTCAAGATTCTGGTGCTAATGAAAGCATTACTTTTGAAGAAAAAGCCAGAGAGTCTAGTGTACCTGACAGATAATTTGGTGATATTTGAGACAGAGTGGTTGCCCATGAAATGAAAGTCAAAGAACTTAAACAGTGAAAACTTGAACATGACATCAGGCATTACAGGGACTACCAAGAGAAAGGCAAAGATGGGACTTAAATTCAAGAGGAAACCTATAAAACAACATTCCAGTCCTCCAGAAACAGAAATCCAAGACTAAACATCACAACCCCGGTTTGCTTTTTCTCCTAGGTCAGCCCAAAGTTATACAGGGCATCACTGAGAATTGTCTACTAGGAAACCTAACATCAGTGTTCACTTCATGCAGGATACCTTGTAGATTTTTCAAGGGGGTTCTGCTCCTTTGGAACCAGGCATTCATCACAGTAGAAAGCTGCAGTTGAATGCACATCTGAATTCCATTCTGAGGAATCAGAGAGCACAGTTTGCTCAGCAGGGATACCAAGGATATCATTATCTTCACGGGACTGCTCCTACTGAGAGAAGAAATGCCTGAAGGCACTTGTGAACTTTTATCCAATAACAGGATTACCAAATCTTAGACTAAGCTCTAGAACTTCTGTTCTAAGCCTCTTTCTCTTGTAAAAAGAAAAATCCTGAAAAAAGGCATAACTTTTATTCTCCATGACTGGAGTAGGTGGTAAACACCATCAGTGACTTAAAACTTTATGTGTGGAAGTTGAATTTACAAGTAGTTTTTCATGATAAAGTGAAAGCCACCATAGATACCAACCAGAACAGGGTACAATGGAAAAAGAAACAAGTGTGTTTTGCCCTGCCATTAATCCAATGTCGAGTGTTTTGAGAGTAAATGTGGGGCAGACATCACAAGAACCCTCAGCAGACGCTGCTGCAAGAAGTTTTACAATATGATCAAAGATGGAATCAATGCCTTCAGAGACATGAGCTCAGATAAATCATGTCAGTTCATGACAGCTGACAAGGAAGTGGGCATATTTGTCACTGACATTGACAAATATATTCAAAAGATCAAAGGGGTGCTTAGTAATACTGACTTTTATCATAAAGTAAGCACTGAGTTTGTTACTTCAGCATATAAGAACATACATGACACCCTGCAACAGCTTTATGAGGAAAACCTTATCAACAGAAGACTTCAAGATTTTCTACCAGTAGCCCATCCTAAGCTACTTATTTTTTGGGGGCGATTAGCAAGCAGCACATACAGGCCAGTGGTAGCAGAGGAAGGTGACATCACTGAACTAGCAACAATTTTTCTGGAATATCATATTAAAGCCTTGGCTAGTAGGGCTAACTCCTTTGTGTTGGGCATACTTGATTTTCTGAGTTAAATTATGTCAGTACTTGTCACTGGCAATTTGATTTTGGTGACTATTGATGTAGCGGCATTCTAGACTGTGCTGTCACATGTGGACTATATAGAGGCTGTGAGAGAATCAATGATGAAGAAAACCTTAGTCTTCCCAAGTGAGACCACCCTAATTTCTAACTTACTGCATTTGTAATGAGCAACAATTTCTTTGGCTTTAATGGCAGTACTTGCAAACAGACATGTAGAATTGCAATGGAAGCAGCTATGGCCTCTAGACTAATACATATGGAGTTAGCTAATTGGGAGAGTGAAATAGTCTATATCTCAAGAGTTCTGGTGCTTCATCAAATGTTACCTGAGATCTGTTGATGATATTTCCATTGTGTGGGAAAGGACAGGAGGCATCAAAACTCTTAAGAATTGTTTGTATACTTTGCACAATCAACTGACCTTCTAAAATTTATTACTGATCACAGTACTGTAGGGTTAGTTTTCTGAATTATAGGTTCATGAGTTCACAGGTTAACTGCAGTTGTGGGCCATTTTAAGTCATGCCAGTTACCCCATGTGAAAATCAAACATTGAACTTTGTGTGTGTAAGATAAACATCTTAGCCATTATGACAACCTCCCCTCCTGTTTATAAGCATACACAGTCACAAAAACTTTACAGTGATTTATTTCACAAACTCACCTGGATAAACTTACTGCTTCATGTTAGCAACATGCACCCACACATGACTAAGCATAATGTGATAAAGTTACAGGTTTTGCAAATTAATTGTGTGTTTAGAGAAACAGGTTCAAAACCTTGGCAACAACTAAGGCGAGCAGTAAAAAGAAAGTGACTTGTCCAATTAAAAACAGGTCCTTTTATTAATATTAACGCTCAACAAAATATACTGCATTTTCATCACACTTCAGTAGACTTCATCAGATACACAAAACCTCTCTAAAGCAAGTGAATAAATTTGTGTTATCTAATTATCCAATCAATCATTATATCTTTCTAATTAGACTACCCCTATCTAATAACACAAGAAACAAAAAACAAAAAACAACAATCGGTTTAAACCCATTTTTAAAATAATTGTTGTTATAAACAATTTTATAACATAAAATAAACCATTACAATTTATATAAAAACACCTATTTGAAAACTTTGTAATATATACTACCCCGTACTAAAATTTTGCTAAACATTCATTAATATAATAACAAGAAATCTCCATCTAATGGCCATTTTGTACATGCGCCTAATCTAAAAACTATTACAAGATTCATTAAAGACATAACAGTATAAACTCCCCATAAAGCTAAACCTTAATGAAAAGATTCTAATGGGGGAATCTAAGGGGACGGCGAAAGCCAACACATTGTGGCTAGGCTCGTTATTGCCTTCTGGCAGATGGCCTAGTACCTACCTATGAACTTATGAACCTATGAACCTATGAAAGACACATAATAATTAAAATCATGCAATAAAAACAGTTGTTAAGGTCAAAACTTATTTCATATGCATAACATAAACAACTCAAGAGCACCAATATAATTTCATTGTAGTTTGGCTGCCCTCATTTTAAGTACAGGGGCTATACTAATATTTTCATTTAGGCCAGGAAACACGTTAGCTTCAAGGCTAATCTGCCAAAATAACTTTCTATATTCAAGTCTCGTTTCCCATGAACCGCCCCTTATATCCACTGCAATTTTCTCAATAACAAAAAAAGAAAACCTAGCCCCTGTACACACTTTTGTGTGCTTGTATAGTGCATTTCTTTCATTTTTGGTCTTAATACCATAGTTGTGCTCATAAATACGTCTTCCTAATTTGTGCTCAGTTTTACAAATATAGAATGCCCCACATGGGTCACACATAGCTAAATATATAACCCCTTCACTATTGTAATTGTGGTGAGCCTTACCTAGTATTTCTCTATTTCTATTGGCAATCAGCATTTTTTCAGAGTTCATAATATAGGGGCATTAAGAACATGCCCTACACTTATAAGTACCCACTTTTCTCTTATTAATTACAGTACTAGGGCAGTTAACATGTTCCAACAGTTCCTCCAAATTGTGACCTTGACTATAAGTTATTTTTAGTGGCTCCAACTTGATATTAGTCAGGTCTGTTAACTCCACAAATTTATCCTATTCCCTTTGGATAACACCCTTTACTCATTTAGAATCACCACTGTATTCCATAATATCTATTTTCCTTTTCCATACTCTTATCTGGGTGGAAATCCTGGACACTTTTTCCAAGGAGTGGAAAAAAATTACTCATCCTTTTCTCTGTAACCTCTTTACAGATGTCACATATCAGGTCTATAGGGTACCCTCTTTCCAAAAATAAATTTTCAAATTTTTTTCTCACAAGGCCCCAAATCAAAAGTTTGTATGTCTACTTCATATATATTCCCACAAATATTTAAAATTTACTGGCACAATCATGAACTTCCTGCACAGCCATATTCATAATGGTCGTTAATCATCACCAACCAGTAATAGCCCAAAATGTCCAAACACAGACAAAAACAGAGCAGCAGTTCCTAATGATAGTGGAAAGACTGCATATACTGCCAAAAGAGGTCACTGTTCCCCTCTACTCACCACTCACTAGACCCATTATAGAGTACAGTGCCCCTTTTGGTATGTACCTCACAAGACATCTACAACAACTGGAAAGGCCGCAGAAATACCTCACAAAGAGGATTACCAGCCTCAAACAAATGCCCTATGCAGACCGACTCAAAAAACTCCAGCTTTACTCCATCGCATATCGAATACTCAGAGGTGATCTCTGCCTAACATACAAAGCTGTCAAACCCAGAGCTGTTGGACATGCTCCACTTAAAGAAATCCCAATCCCTCCAAGCGACATGCTCTAGGGACCTAAACCTTGTCACCACAATAAACAGAACATGCTGGAGGGATAGATTCCTGTCTCAGAGACTTCCCATACTCTGGAACAAACTACCTATCTATATCAAACAAAGCTCTTCATTAGCACTCTTCAAGAAAAATCTTGATGATTGGATGGGAAATAGGAAATTCACCCCGGGGATCACCTCTGTGGGTCTGCTCGACAGGGCCACAGGAAAATTATTTTCTTGGGTGGCAAAAGCCAGGGTACCTTTTTGGCTAGGCTTGTATAGGCCCTAGGGCCGATAGCCTAGTACCTACCTGTGAACCAGTCTGTCACATTCTATAAGAAAGTCATCATCATTAGATGTCATGCTGGTAGCTCATATAAACTGCCCCTCTGATTGGTTGGATGATTAGATACCACATATTTATTCACTTGCTTTAGAGAGGTTTTGTGTATCTGATGAAGTCTACTAAAGTGTGATGAAAATGCAGTACGTTTTGTTGAGGGTTAGTATTAAATAAATATTAATAAAAGGACCTGTGTTTAATTGGACAAGTCGCTTTCTTTTTTCTGCTTGCCTTACTTGTTGCCAAGGTTTTGAGCTTGTTATTAGTGTTTGGTGGCACAACTGTCTCTTATTTTCATGTTTTTTAGTGTTTAGAGAAACAGCTCGATTTTCTAAAGAACCTGCAGGACCTCCACAGAGAATTTCTTGAAAGATATGTTTTTGATACTATAAGGGTCTAAAAGCAAGGGAGGATACTTCTTTAAATGAACCACAGAGAAGGTTTTAACACAATTTCAGTAGTCTCTATGCTTAACAAAGGAAAGAGAAACTAAAAAGAAGTATGACCTTAACTGTCAGTAAGGATGCCCATAAGATTAAAAGGATAATATGGGGCAACTGGTCGAATTTGTCTAGTTATAGACTGATGAGCAAGATTCTGGATCTTGGCCCCTCTTTTTTATTCAAAAAAGGTAGTAACATTAGGTGTTATTTAGAAGTAACATTCAATAAGGGCAGCATGGCAAGGCTTAATGCATTTAAATGTGGGCCCCCTTTCTGTACGTTTTGTGAGTTCATAAGCTCCAGAGATTTTTTCATCTGCTCCAGTACAGGTAAGAAATATAATAGTAAGGTGTTTGGGAGCAGTAACAGTGAAATGATTGTTTACAGCGGCCAGTGCTCCAATTGTCAAGTACTTTTATTTTTTCCCCTAGGAAAGACTATTTCTACGTTTAAAATGAGGATAGCCCAACACATGTCTGAAATTGGAAGAGACTAAGCAAGAATCGTCTTGCAAAGCACAGCACTGAATCACAAGATCATTCTTTTTTTACTTTTCACATTTTGGACATGATCAGGATAGGTCCATTCGAGGGGAACTGTAATGCCATTCTTGAAAAGAAGGAGCTTGAATGGCAAATTCACCTTAATATCTACAACCCACCTGAACTCAGTTCTGCTTGTACGATTAAATGCATTTTCTAGTTTACGAAACTGGATCACAAATTATTTAATTTTAGTTTTCACATGGCATGTTTCCTCCTTTCTTCACTTTTCTTGTATATTTTTATGTCTGTATTTTTGATGGTTTCTGCTTGTTTTCTGTTCAACATATACATGTGCATAGTCATTTGCATTTTTCCACATAATTTATTGAATGTTTTTTCTCCTAGTTTCAGTGTATGATTGTTTTTATGGTTGTTCAGTTTTAACAGTGACCTGATGAAGCTCTATTTACAGTGAGCTGATCGAAGGAAGGACACTCAGCAAACTCGGAGCTACAATATATAACATTAAGGATCCTGTTTTTTGTTTATTTTGTTGTTTATTTCTTTGTTGTTTATAGCACTTTGTGTACTGTGTATTTTTTCTAGCTAGTTTCACTGTGTGTGAGGTATTAACTGGAAATTGTCCACTCTTATTAAGCATCTGTTGGGTTGTTTGTTTATGATAACTTGTTGCAGTTAAACTCTTTTTTTCTAGTGGCTCCTTTAGCTGTTTAAAACTTTCATTTAAAGGCTCACTGCTGCTTTTCAGCTGTGAGTAACATTTCTGCTGTTTGTTTCCCACCCTCCCTCTCTGTTGGTATAGTGTTTTTATAGTTGGTGGCTTTGCAGTTGCCCGCCCCTAGTGTAAATTTGATCTGGGACCCTCCTCCCAGTCTAGTGTCATTACCTCATTCTACCCAGTACAGGGAGAGCATTTGAGAAGGCCAATCAGCTTAGTTTCTGCTACTCCTTTCTCTCTTTCCAAAAAAAAAAAAAATGTATCTGCTTTTACTGTATTTGTGTTTTTTCCTACTTTATTTTGCTTTTGCGTCATCTTAAAAGTACTCAATTGTATTTATTACTGCTTGGTGTAACTCATTGTAAGCCTTTTAGTTTAAACACCTGGGCTTCAGACCAGTTTTACATTAGGAAGGTTTGTGGTTTGCACTGTAGTGGCAGAAAAGGTAGCTTACATCCTTCTAAGTTGGGAATTGCTGATTGAGGGCTCAGTGTCTGTTATTCTAAAAGTGTATTAATTCTGGTTTAAAAACTTGGGCTTGAGGCCAGTTATTTTACATTAAGAGGGTTCGTGTTCTGCACTCTTGTGGGAGGAGAGGCTGGACTCTGTCCTTCTGAGCTGGGAATTTCTGGTTAAAGCTTATAGTGCCTGCATATTTGAACTGCTTCTTACTGAAATTGGTACACCTCGTTTGCTGTAGCATAGACTAGATCCAGGCCTGCTGAATCTAGCTTTGTTTGTATAACTTGAGCACTAATCCAGGCATTCTTTAAAGTATTCAGTTGTATTTATTACTGCTGGTAGTAACTTGATTAAAGTGTAGCTATCATTTCTAAGTCTTTTGGATTAAGCACTTGGGCTTCAGACCAGTTGTTTTACATTAGGAAGGTTTGTGGCCTGCACTGTGGTGACAGGACAGGTAGCTTACATCCTTCTAAGTTGGGAACTGCTGATTGAGAGCTCAGTGTCTGTTATTCTAAAAGTGTATTAGTTCTGGTTTAAGCACTTGGGCTTCAGGCCAGTTATTTTACGTTAAGAAGAATTGCGGTCTGCACTCTTGTGGGAGGAGAGGCTGGACTCTGCCCTTCTGAGCAGGGAATTTCTGGTTAGAGGCTTATAGTGCCTGCATATTCTAACTGTTTCTTACTGAAATTGGTATACCTTGTTTGCTGTAGCATAGACTAGATCCAGGCCTGCTGAATCTAGCTTTATTTGTATGCTTGTTGTTTATTTCCCTGAAACACTAATTCCACCTAAAACGCGGCCTTTTAGCACTTCTGTGGATCCCTAGTGATATCTGCATTGCTTACTGTACTTATTTCCTTGTTTCACTTGAAAGAAAGTTACTGTTTGTTGTTTTTGCATTTAAGTTACCTGTAGCACATTGCATTTAAGTTACCTGGCACTTGCTCACTAAAGCAATTATGTAAGTCAGCTCTAAAAAATTAAAAGCACTACACCCTCACAAACTCCCCTTGAGTACCTTGTTCCCCATTGGCCCTTTTTTCAATTATAAAGGAATTCCCAATACTATTCTAGCATGTCAAAGGTCAGTTGTCAGTCTCCTCTCCGGTCCAGCTGGTGAAACTGGGAATCTTGAGGCAATGTTACAACTGCCTCATGTACACAGACAACCCTCTCCTCCTCCCAACAAATTCCAACACATGTGAGAGATGCAACCATATAGCCAAACTGGAGGCTAAGCTCTCTCAACTCAGTACTGGCGTAACCAGTCAGGAGGAGAAGGAAACCACACTCACTACAATTCCAGTCTCACATAGACCTACCACGACAACAAACCAAACACATAAACACACACAAACATACTCGGAGGCTCTAAATAAAAATCTGCCTAAGCAGCAGAGACCTCCAAAGCAGACACCCAAGCAACCGCTACCCCAAAACAAAACACATGCAACACATAGCTCACAAAGCCAGTGTGCCGAACAGTCACAGCCCTTAAGGCTAAACAACACACCTGATACACTTGTAATAGGTGACTCTATCGTCAGGCACACTGGCGTCCCGCTCACCAGGCTGAACAAGGAGAAGGCCACGGTGAGCTGCCTGTCGGCGCTAGGATCCGCCACATAACACAAGCACTCAGGTCACTCCAAGGCAAGTACAAATATGACTCAGTCATTGTCCATGCTGGTGTGAATGACCTGAGACGTACCTCCCTGGACTACATGAAAAGAGACATAGAGGAGCTCTCTGAGCATGTAGCCCAGGCCGGTATGACCCTGACCTTGAGTAGCATCTTACCCTCACCAAGAATGATGCCACAATATGAAGACAAGATGATCAATTTCAACAATTGGCTTAAGTGTTGGTGTCATTCAAAGGGGATCCAATGCCTGTCAGCCTGGGATGACATGCTCGACAAGCCACGATATTTCGCTAGGGACGGCTTGCACCTGTCACCCCTGGGCTTTCGGATATTGGCAAAGGCTCTTGCTACCCCCATAGTGCCTTTTTTAGGCAAGGCTCAAAAGACAAACCCACCTCCATAGGTATCACAAGGGATAAGAAACTAAGAGTAATGCTACTCAACGCCAGAAGTCTAAACCTCAAGATGCACGCACTCAAAACTCTCCTTAGCATGGAGAACATCGATATCTGTGCAGTAACAGAAACCTGGTTCAAGGCTCCCGAGAGCACCGCAGAACTACCAGGTTATACCTCATACCATGCTTTTCGGCCCCAAAACTTGGACCGAACCACAAAAGGAGGGGGAGTATCAATATTCGTCAAAGATACCCACACCTCCAGGTTGGTGGCACAGCACGAAGCATCAGAGACTATCCATGTGCAACTAACGGTGGGTAAAACTGCCTTCCAGTTTATAGCCTGCTACAGACCACCCTCCCAAACACAGGAACCCCACTTGGCCTTCCTGAGAACACTGGAAATATGAAGGTCTCTCCAAACACCATTATATTGGGCAACTTCAACTACCCAAACATATACTGGGAGCATTACTCTAGCTCCAACACCCTAGCCCAAAGGTTCCTAGAATTTATAAACTCAAATGCTATGGAAAACTTGTTACCACTCCCACAAGAGGGGAAAACATACTGGACCTCATCATCACCAACATGGGGGACACTATGCTCCAGACCAGAAGTGTATCCCTCACTGGTAAGATCAGACCATAAACTAATCTCACTGGATATTCACATCCCGACCCCACCCCTGCCCAGAAACCACAGTGAAAAACTTCTCTAAAGCAAATTTCACACTCCTCAAAACTGAGGCGAAATCCTTCAAAGCCCCGGGCCTGTGGAAAATACGGCCAGACCGTAGAATCCTTTATAAACGCATTCTATGAACACCTTCAGGAATGCATGGATCATGCAATCCCAAATAAAACCAAGACCCAATCCTCCAAAGGCAGGCGTCCTGTCTGGTGGACCCCAGCCATAAACAAACTATACAATAGAAGGAGGAAGCTACTACATGATAGAGCAAAATCCCAAAAAGGGAAGGCATCTCTGATCAGTATTAGCAAAAACTACGGGCACTCATAAAATCGTCTAAGGCCAGCTTCGAGAGAAAAATTGCACAAGACACTAAGGATAATCACAAGGCTTTCTTTAGTTATGTTAGGAACCTGGGTGGGAATTCCCAGATATGCTCAGAATTAGTCCAAAATGACAAAAAATACACCGAGCCCACAGACATTGCCAACATCCTAGCTGACAGGTTCAGTGCAAACTTCTCCCCCCTCTCCCCACCAAAAGGGCAAATATCTATCCCAACAGAGTGCTGCCCCCCTGACATCTCAGATGCTCAGGTAAGAGCCGCCCTTTCCAAAGCAAAAAACACAGCATCAATGGGACCAGATGGTGTCCCAGGCTGCATCCTACATGAACTCCAAGAAGAGCTAAACCCAAACATAAAACTACTGTTCAATCTTAGCCTTACTACAGGATATGTACCCAAAGAGTGGCGTACAGCAACAGTGGTCTCTCTCCACAAAGGTGGTGCCTCAACGGATCCTGGAAACTATCGCCCCATAAGCCTGACTAGCTTGGTCTGCAAAGCTATGGAAAGGATAATCATGGACCTCATAAATAAAGATATTGGGGACCTACAGACACTGGATCCTACCCAGTTTGGCTTTGTTAAGGGCAGATCCTGCCTCTTAAACCTGGTCGATTTCTTTGAAACAGTCACCAAGGCCATTGGCGAGGGAAGGTGGTCCACACAGCCTACCTGGACCTCGCAAAAGCCTTCGATACAATACCCCACTCAGGCATTATAGATAAGCTCACCAGCTTAAATATAAACCCCTATGTCACTAGATGGGTTGCAAACTGGCTCAAGGACAGAACCCACATGGTTAGAATTGCTGGAGCCATGTCAGACTCCAAACCAGTTACAAGTGGCGTCCCACAAGGCTCAGTCCTGGGACCTCTCTTGTTCGGTATATATTTCTTGGCAGTACAGGCCAACACGGAAGGAATGTGGCTGACCAAGTTCGCAGATGACTGCAAACTGGGCGCCATAATCAACTCTCCAGCCGACACAAGCATCCTCCAAAAGGGCCTCATAGAAACAGACAACTGGTGCCAGAGCCATGGCCTCAAGCTAAATGCCAAAAAGTGTATAGTCATCCCCTTTGGCAAAAACAAAGTGCCCACAAATTACCACATAGGTGGTAATCCATTAAGTACAGAAGAAGTCATTAGGGACCTGGGGACCCAAGTTGATAGCAATCTCTCATTTGACAACCACGTGGCCAAAGTGGTTAGAAAAACATTTTATATAGCCCACCTAATCATGAAGGGATTCACATCTAGATCAGGGGAGGTCATTGTACCTCTTTACTCATCCCTCATCAGGCCCATAATTGAGTACAATGCCCCTTTTGGGATGTACCTTACCAGACACCTGCAGCAACTGGAAAGACCCCAAACGTACCTCACCAAGAGGATCAAAGGGCTCAAACAGATGCCATATGCTGCCCGGTTAAAGAAACTCCAGCTCTACTCAGTGGCATACCGCCTGCTCAGAGGCGATCTGTGCCTGACGTATAAAGCCATGTCCAACCCAGAATTAATGGACATGCTGCACCTCAGAAAATCCAAATCCCATCGAGCTACGCGCTCGAGGGACTTGAACCTCAGCACTGAAATAAATAGGACATGCTGGAGGGACACATTCATAACCCAGAGGCTCCCTTCACTCTGGAATAAAATCCCAGTCCAGGTTATGCAGAGTCCCACATTGACTCTCTTCAAGAGGAATCTTGATGAGTGGATGGGAGATCGTAGGTTTACCCCGGCTATCACTTCTGTGTCACTGTTAGACAGAGGCACAGTATACTAACCTCAAAAAAAGGCAGAGCAAAATTAATTTAAAATGGGTGGCGAAAGCCAAACACACTCTGGCTAGGCTTATAAATGCCCTAGGGCAGATAGCCTAGTATGAACCTATGAACCTATGAACCTATGGGTGGAAGTGCTTTTCTTTTTTGATTTGTTTTTAATGCAGTTATGAATACAGTTTTTATTTTGATTGTATTTTTATCTGTTGTTTTTTGTCTTTTCAGCTTTTCCCGGTTAAGGGTCGTCACAGTAGAACTCCGGTCCGCTAATGATTGGCAGTAGATTTTTATGGTGCCGAGTTGCCAGCCTGATGCCCAACCTTCAGCGAAGGCATGTCCATTCTGAAGCTACTATAGTGCGTGCTGATTTATTGATTCATGTGCCTGTTGTCACAAACACACACACACACACACACACACACACACACACACACACACACACACACATGCACACAGTTCACTTTTTTTCTTTATTGTTATTTTTAGTTTATCACTCTTGTTGGAATGATCTTGTCACCTTGGTGTCAAATATCCTTTAGTGACTGTTTATTATTGTTGCTTAATATTGTCATGTTTAAGTGTTTTTATTTTTCATTGTTCACAAATAACAAGAAAGTGAAGTCAGTCCTCTACCTTAATGGGACAGCTATCTCCTCATATCTCTGTTGTGGATTTTGCCCTTGTTCTTCCTTTGGCTTACTTTTTGTGATACACAGGGTTCCTGGATGCGAAGCAGATTAACAAGATTCATTGATGATCTTTGTCATCTGATAGGTCTTTGATCTGTACAACTGTGGGTGTGTGTATTTTAATTTTTTTTTTTTTTTTTTTTTTTTTAGTTGCTCTTAGTTAAATAAACTTGTTTAGTGAATGCCTTATTTGGTAACAGGAATGTTGATAGGCCTATCTCAGTACATGTGCTAAACTTGAATTTGGCCAATAGAGATCAGTTGTATTGTCTTGGTTTGCATCCACATCTGGTCATTTATTGACTACTCAGTGGCAGGCAGTGGAATACAAAGCTGTGGTATTTTACGAGAAAGGCTAGGATTTGTGGCATGAAGCCTACAGTGCAACATGGCCTAATCCTAATGAGATATTTGTTAGGAGTAATATAAAACTGACATATAGAGGAAAGGCATGCACAATAAAATATAGGTGTCATGTTATGTAAAATAGCAGTATTAGGCTTGATCAATGAATGGGCAATGCTACAGATGAGTACGTAACTTTTGTAAAAGATATCAGCTTCAAAGCAGACTAGCACAGCACAGTTCAAGCACATTTGTGTGCAAAATGAAGCACTCCATAGCCTTCACTTGCAGTCATCCAAAGTGAACTATGAGGGTCAGTACAGCAAAATACAAACCCAGTTCATCATATAAATGTGAAGGAGTTAGGAAAGTTGAAAATGGGGAGCACCAAGGAGATGAAAACACACTATTGTCATTGGCATTTTTTGGAGAGAGGGGGATAGACAGCCCAGTTTTCAATATAGAAAGAAAAAGGGTAGTGGAAGAAAAAGTGAGGAATGGTTGTGGAAGCAATAGAGGAAGACGTGCATGTAGAATGGTGCATACAATCAAACATAAAATGTAGACAGACAGGTGGGGATGACTGAGAATGGACAGAGACATATGGTAGATAGCTGGTGATGGGAAGAGCTGGACTATGAAATAGTGCAGGGAAGAACACATTAGGGAGGAGAATACCTGGATGAAGATAGGATAGGGAGCATGGACAGATGCCAGGCCACCCCAGAGTGCTATATTCAGCCACTAGTTACCTTTATTGCTGACATCATAAGCAAGCTGTACGAGTAGTTGCCTGCACAAATTGACAAGCTGTACTAGGAGGTATTTCACTCTGCTGAGGCAGTTGTTTAGTTTTCAGTGCACATCAGTTGATAATAGCTTTCACAATTGATTGTAGGAGAAGATGGAAGACCCCACCAGCTGTTCCATCTTCTCCTTAACTAAAGATAGCCATAAGGCATTCTTCAGCTCTATCCATAACCTAAAAGGTAGAACTCAGACATGTGCTGAACAAGCTGTGGATGGCATCACACACACACACACACACACACACACACACACACACACACACACACACACACACACACACACACACACACACACACACACACACACTGATCCTGTGAACATAGCTAATCTATTAGCTGACAGGTTTGGTGAAACATTCCCTCTACATCTCCCCCATCTTGTATCTTCAAAGAACAGTTTGTTAATGTTCTCTTCAAGGTCAAAAACACAGCTTCTATGGGACTGGATGGCATCCCAGTTGTATTTTAAATAGTCTAAAACACAAGTTAGCAGCTCTGTTAGGTACTCTCCTCAACCACAGCCCGAGTACAGGTTTTGCCCCTGCTGAATGGAAAACAGAAAACTACATCCCCCCTTCATAAAAGGGGTACAGCAACAGACAATGAGAACTACAGACCCATAAGCATAACTAGCCTTATCTGTAAGGCCATGGACCTTATAAATAAAGATATAGGTGATCTCCAAACCCTTGATCCAATGCAGTTGGGGTTTGTCAAAGGAAGGTCATGCCTGTTATACCTGGTGTACTTCTTCAAAAATGTCACCAGAGCCATGGACAAAGGCAAATCTATGCATGGAATATACCTTGACTTAGCCAAAGCTTTCTACACAATCCCACATTCGGGCATCATTGATAAACTCTCCCAGTTGAATATCATTCCCTATATCACTAGGTGGGCTGCTAACTGGCTCACTAACAGATCACACTCAGTCAAAGTTGGGAACTTTACATCAACCAGCAGACCTGTCACCAGTGGGGGTTCAACAGGGGTCAGTGCTGGGCCCCATACTGTTTGGAATATACTTCTCAGAAGCTCATAGGATCATAGGATCATTGGAGTTTACTAGGCTAATGGCCCTGGGGTCCTTACAAGCCTAGCCAAGTGTTTGCCCTTTAATAACCCCAATCAGCACTCATTGCCCCTGCCCATGAGGGATATAGCTGGAATGCCTGGGACAAATCTGGGGTTACTCATCCACTCTTTAAGGTTACACTTGTCAGGGTCAGCAAGGTACTCTGTTTGATGTGTATGGAGAGATTATACCAGATAAGGGGCAGTCTCTGGAAGACAAACCTGCCTTTCCAACAGGTTCTGTTGATATCACATATGAGGTTTAGGTCTTTTGAGTGGGTGACGCGTGAGGAGTTAGACTTCCAGATATGAAGCATACCCATTAGGGAAGGGTCTGAGATGGCTTTGTATGCGAGGCACAGGTCACCTCTGAGAAATTTGTATGCCTAAGAGTACAGTGACAGGGATTTGAGCCTGTCCACATAGTACGGGTGTTTGAGGCCATGGATTCTCCAGGTAAGGTATTTCTGTGGCCTTTCCAATTGATGCAGGTATTTGGAGAGGTACATACAAAATGGGGCATTATACTCGATTATTGGTCTAATGAGGGAGGAGTACAGTGAGGTAATAACCTCCCTTTTCCTGGATGCAATCCCTTTACTTATGAGATGAGTCATGTAAAAGGCTTTTCTGACCACTGTCACTACATGATGGTCAAATGTGAGAATGCTCTCAACCTGCATACCCAGGTCTCTCACCACAGGTTGTGTACTTATAGTGTTACCATTGATGTGATAGTCAGTAGAGGCAATGTTTTTGTCAAATGGTATGATAATAAATTTTTTTGCATTTAATTTAAGGCTATGACTTTGGCACCAGTCATTTATTACTGTGAGACCCTCCTGCAATATGCTGACATCATTGGGGGAGTCATCTCCAACTTACAGTCATCAGCAAACCTGGTCAGCCATGGGCCTTTTGCCTTAGCCTGGACCTCTGAGAAGTAAATGCCAAACAGAAGAGGTCCCAAGACAGATACTTGGGGGAACACCACTGGTCACAGGTCTGCTGGCAGACGTGGATTTGCCTATTTTGACCTTGTGGGTCCTATCAGTGTGCCAGTTGGCCACCCACCTGATGACAAAGGGACTGATGCCACGCTGAGTTAGCTTTTCAATAATGCAAAAGCGGGGGACTGTGTCAAAGGCCTTGGCCAAGTTGAGGTATGCTGTATGTACTGACTTACCCTCGTTCAGGGCCTTGGTAACAGTCTTGAAAAAGTCAACCAGGGTTAATAAGCATGATCTCCCCTTAACAAATCCGAACTGGGTAGGGTCAAGTGTTTGAGATTGCCTATGTTTTTATTTATGAGCTCCATGATAATATGGTCCATGGATTTACCAATCAGACTAGTCAAGCTGATGGGGTGATAGTTCCCAGATCAATAGTGGCACCACCCTTGTGTAAGGGGATAATGGTGGCAGTTCTCCACTCTGCTGAGATGAAGTCTGCACTTAGGCTGTGATTAAATAGGGTGTTCAGTGGTGAAGCTAGTTCTTTCTGGAGCTGATACAGAATACAGCCAGGGATGTTATCAGGTCCCATGGAAGCTGTGTTTTTTTGCCTTGGATAGGGTTAATTTAACTTGATGTATAGAGATATGAGGTGCTGGGCATGTATCAGGGATGTCAAAAGGGCCTATCAGAGGACAGAGGGGTGAAGTTTGTGCTGAACCTATTAGCTAGCAGGTTGGCTATGTCAACTGGATCATTGTAAGTGATACTGTTAAGTACTAATGCAGAACAGACTTGGGCTTTGCCATGGAGGTTTCTGATGTAACTGAAAAAGGGTTTGTGGTTTCCCTTTGCTTTGGAGACTAATTTTAATTCATAACTGGCTTTGGAAGTTTTCACCAGTGATCTAATTTGCCTGTTGAGGCTGAGGAGGGAGTTTTTCCAATTAGAACTTCATTCCTTCTTACCTTTGGACAGCAGTTTTTTTTCCTTTTATTGTATAGCCTGTTGATGCAAGATGTCCACCAGATAGGTTTGTATTTCCTAGAGGAGCTGGTTTGTGTTCTATTGGGTATGGCTAGGTCCACGCAGTTATACAGGTGCTTGTACACTGCATTGGTGTACTGCTCAGCATAGTTACCCACATCCTCTGTGGGGGGAGGGGGGTGCTGCAAAGTTATTGATGCCCTCCTTTAGGAGGCTGCAGTCAGCTTTGAAGAAGATTTTAGCCTGCTAAAGACAGATGAGGAGTAAGGTGGGAAGGAAACTTCAACTGAGACAAACAGATGGTCTGATCTCACCAGGGAGGAGCTTACTGTGGGGGTGGAGCAGTAATTGCCCATATTGGTGAGAACCAAGTCCAGAATATTACTGCCCCTTGTGGGGGCAGAGGCAAGCTGGTCTATGGCATTAGAATTAATGAAGTTAAGGAATTGCTGTGTGAGTGCATTAGTGCAGGAATAGTTCACCCAGTCAATGGAGGGATAGTTGAAGTCACCAAGGATCAGGGTGTTAGGGGATACCTTGATGGAGTCCAGTAGGTCCAGGAAGGAGGAGTGTGCATCCTGAGTCATGGAGGGGGATCTGTAGCTGGCTATGACTTGTATGGGTGTCTTGCCAGCTGTTAGTTGCACCTGTAATAGCGGTAGTGCCTCATGCTGGCAATCTAGTCTGGAGGCGTGCTTATCATAATTGAAGATAGAGACTCCACCCTCATTGGTCTTCCTGACCTCATTTTGGGGACAGAATGTATGGACTGAGGTGTAGCTCGGTAAGGCAAGGGTGCTCTCCTCAGCCTTGAGCCAGGTTTCTGTGACTGCACAGATGTTGGCATCTTCCAGTGCTAGGAATGCTTCCAATGAATGCATTTTCAGGTTAAGGCTCTTAGCATTAAGCAGCATGACCTTCAGGTTAAAACAGAGAGGCTGTGGCTGACTGAAGTTTGCTGATGACTGCAAATTAGGTGCAATCATTGAATCCCCAAACAATGTCAACATACTTACACAAACCAATGATTGGTGCCAAAGCCATGGACTCAAACTCAGTGCTAAAAAATGCATTATCATCCCTTTGGTAAAAACGATATGCCTGAAGACTGTCATATAAATAATACCTTAAGTAACAACTCAGTAGTGAGAGACTTGGGAACAAAGTGACTGTAGCCTAAACTTGACCACCATGGATCTACTCTGGTAAAAAAGGCATTCTAAGTCACACACCTCATTAGCAAAGGCATTGTCTTAGGAGTGAAACAAGTCATAACTCTCCTGTACTCGACCCTGATCAGGCCAATAATTGCGAATAATGCCCCCTTTGGTATGTACCTTACCAGGCATCTGCAGCAACTTGAGAGACCACAGAGATTTTAACCAAGAAAATTGAGGGTCTCCAGCACGTCACAAATTGACAGACTGAAGTCACTGTCACTGTATTCAGTTGCCTACAATCTACTTGGAGGAGACTTATGCCTGGCCTACAGAGCAACCTCAGATCCATACTTAATGGAAATGCTGCACATTACCAAGTGTAATGGGAAAAGGTTCACCCACTCCAGGGACCATAACATGGCCTGCGACATAAATAGGACCTGCTGGACAGACAGATATGTCTCTCAGAAGTTGACACTCCTCTGGAATAGACAACCAATTCACATCAAACAGAGCCTCTCTATGACTTTGTTTAAGCATAGCCTGGAGGACTGGATGGGAAACTGTAAATTCCTGCCAAGGATTTCACCTATGTCCCTCCTAGATATGGGCAGTCATTGTTAACTAAGATCTCTAGTTTAGGCAAGATGCTTTATATTGGGTTTCTCTAGTATTTTATTGGGTACACATGGCTAGGCTTGAAAACACTTTGGGTCAATAGCCTAGTAACCACCTATGAACCTAAGGTCACTGTCAGAGGAGCAGCCTATGCTTCTCTCTTGGGAAATGGCCATGAAAGCCACCAGATATCCCTTCAGGTCACCTTCAGCAGGGTGGCTGCCTTTCCTTGCTGAAAGGCCAGTCTGGCAACTACTGATGACCCAGTACCAGAGGAATCAACCAACACAGACCAAGGTTACAGTTGATACTCCACTGCTGCTATCATCAACTGGACTTGTAGAAAAGATAAAAATACAATATTAGAACACACATATGTTACACATACAAGGGCAGTTAAACAGGGCAATGGAACACATGGAATATGCTAGCCTGTCTGGGAGAGGTGCTCTTGCCTTCTGTGTATAGCTGTAGCTTACTGGCTACTGTAATACACATTATTCACACTTGAGTGCACAGATACAACACACAGCAGAACAAGAGGATGAAAATGAAAACAAAAATGTTCACTGTCTTTAACCTCTATTGCCCATTACCGATACTGGTCAGGGTGATGCCACCAACAGGTACTGCAATCGTATCAACACTGTTCAAGAATAACATGTGATTCCAGCAGCATCACTTACCATCTGGCAAGCTTATGCTCTTCTGAAAGGGCACATCATCATGCCCTAGTATGCGCTCCTGGAAGTCCATGTGTAAGATGAACAACAAAATCTTGTTTTCTGTTGCACACCATTCTGGAGATTTCCGTTTCACAGTTCCTTAATTAGCCATAGCCATGTTCACTCATTCAGCAAAGGTATAGCTAGCTTTTCTGGTGCACTGTACACATTTTCAGCTTCGCTCCTAGATAAGGAGCACAAAAAGTAAACAAAAATGTTATGTACTTTAAACTGTAACATGTTACCTGCTACAAATGCCTTGTTACAGTCTAAATACAACACAAACAGTGCTGACGTGCTTGGCCCTGACAACAAGTGCACTATTGCCATTCATTTCTGAATGCCAGTAGTGAGCTACCACTCAGTTACCCAATTATCATCTTTTGATTGTGTCCCCTAGCACCATTTGTGCAGGGTGCCTGCTTCCTTCACCCCACCCTATATGCCTGCACTCAGCTCTGATCAGATAGCAAACTAGTTGCCCTGTGTCCACAGATACACAAGTGATCAAAATGTGATACACAACATATTGTTGGAATGGGGCATTTCCAATGTTTCATAGCAGAGTGCCATTGCACTACAAGTGCACATATGATTTGTGTATGAGTAGATTAGTCACATGCCTCCTTAGAGCTGTGATGATTATGGCTAGTGATAGTTTTGGTGGCACATCTCCTTAGACAGGCACAGAGTGATGACTCATTGAAGGAGTTAATGCTGTCACAGCAGCTATCCCCTACACAGATTCAGGAAATTCAGGCATTACTACAAGGAGAAGTTGGAGAAATATTTACTGATAAGCCAGGGTGCACCCAATTACTATGCAACCATGTCTACAAAAGCAGCAGATCAAACATAATACTTACAGGGTACCTGAGCAAGTAAAACAAACCATGTGGATAAAACTGCAGGACATGCTTAAAGTGAAGTAAACTATGTATATGAACAGTCTTCGAGCTTTACTGATGATGCTAATGCCAAAAAGGATTATAGCATCAGGTCATACGTAGACTACAGTAATATAAATAGTCACAAAGAAGAAGTACACCCTATGCCATGGAGGAAGAAGCACCCCCTATGCCAAGGAGAAGTGAAAATTTTAAAGTAGCTGTATAGAGCAAAGTAACTGATCTCTACTGATCTGATTAATGGTTATTGACAAGAACCCTTAGCACCAGCAACAAGGGACAGTTCAACATTTATAACCACATTTAGAGTGTTTGAATTCACAAAAATTTCATTTGGAGTGATGAATGCCTCACCTTCATGGAGGCTGATAGTTCACATGCTAGCAGAATCTGGAGATTAATCTTAAGCAGACATATATGGTACTGCAGTTTCTAGCTCATCCTGGCAGGAACATATGCAGCATGCCAAAAATGTTCTTAACATATTAAAAATGACAACTGACTGCTAAAGCAAACAAATAACATGCAAGAATAGCAGAAATGACTTACCGTGGTCATCACATGGGTGTTAGCAAAATATGACCAAAACTACCAAAATGGAAGCAATCCAGTCATGGCCTACTTCTCCTACCAAAATTTCCTTTAGATAGGAGGGTATTATACAAAAGTTGGTACATCACTACAGTGCCATAGCCACTTCTTGCACAGACCTTACCAGAAAGAATAAGGTGGATAAAGTTATCTGGACACCAGCCTGTGAACAGAGAAAGTTAACAGTGCATATAGATGTTTCAGACTAAGGACTTGGGGCTTTGCTTCAAATCTCTTCAAAGGGAGAAGCGCATACAGTAGTAATCATTTGTCATAGACTTCTGTGGAGAAGAAATATTTGGGAATAATATGGGGTCTTCAAAGGCATCAACCAAGCATATATGCTGAAAATTCACTTTAGTAAAATATCATAATCTCTTGAAGAAAGAAAAATCCCAAGTTTAGTAGATGAAGTATGGGATAAAAGTCATATAATATGATAATCTAGCAATGGAGTATAGTCAGTAATGTGAACATAGATGGTTTATCAAAGGAGGGAACTCGGTAGCAAAAATTAAAATGCACAATTAACTCCCAAGCTTTATTTTCTAACTGTGACACAACAAAACTAGCTTAATATCTAACATGAGGAAGAAGTAAGAAAGACCTGTACTAAACTAATAGATTTTTTTTTCTTTTCATAAAATGTGGTTATTGTAAATCTTCCAACATGTAGTAAAATGTGTTATTTAACTGTATGTGCCAAGCTGAATTACTTTATTTTGAGATCATCTTCTTGGAGTCAGTCTTCTCTTCCTAGATATAAAATAATCTGAAAACAGGAAAACTATCATTTCTTTTAAATCTAATCTGGAGGAACTACGTTGGACTTGTCTAAGTAGTGAGAAAGATTGTTAGTTGCAGTTAGATAACTTACATTGAGGAGCTCTCTGATTATGTAGCCCAGGCAGGTATGACCCTGACCTTGAGCAGTATCCTACCTTCACCAAGAATGATGCCACAATACAGAGATAAGATGATCAGCTTTAACAATTGGCTTAAACACTGGTGTCATTCAAAGGGGATCCAGTGTCTGTCTGCCTGGGATGACATGCTGGACAAGCCACGCTGCTTCAAGGGGCGGCTTGCACCTGTCACCCTGGGATTCGGATATTGGCAAAGGCTCTTGCCACCCCCATAGTGCCTTTTTAGGCAAGGCTCAAATTCTAAACCTACCACCCTAGAACACAAAAAGGAAAAAACTAAGGGTAATGCTGCTCAATGCCAGAAGTCTAAATCTCAAAATGCACCTTTTCGAGGCCCTTCTCAGTATGGAGAACATCGATGTCTGTGCTGTGACAGAAACCTGGTTCAAGGCTCCTGAGAGCACCCCAGCGCTATCAGGTTTTACCTCATATCATGCGTTCCGGCCCCAAAATCCGGACAATACCAAGAAAGGAGGGGGTATCCATATTCATCAAGGACACCCACACCTCAAGACTGGTGGCAACGCACGATGCATCGGAGACCATCCAGGTGCAATTAACCATAGGCAAGACTGCTCTGCAAATTGTAGCATGTTACAGGCCACCCTCACAAACTCAGGAACCTCACATGGCCTTCCTGAAAACACTAGAGGGGATAAATGTATCACCAAACACCATCATACTAGGTGACTTCAATTACCCTAATATAGACTGGGAACACTACTCAAGCCCAAACACCCTAGCCCAAAAGTTCCTGGAATTCATAAACTCAAATGCCATGGAACAACTAGTCACCATCCCCACAAGAGGAGATAACATACTTGATCTCATCATCACGAACATGGGAGCACAATGTTCAACACGGAGGTGTACCCCTCACTGGTGAGATCAGACCACAAACTAATCTCGCTGGAGGTCCTCATCCCACCCCACCTGAAATAAAAAGACCACAGTAAAGAACTTCTCAAAGCCGACTTCACACTTCTAAAGACTAGTGTGGTCTCCTTTAAGGCCCCGAGCGTGGAAAACAGTACTCAAGCCGCTGAATCACTTACAAATGCCTTCTACCAGCACCTGCAGGACTGCATGGATTAGGCAATCCCAAGCAAAACAAAGACTCTTTGTACCAAAGGCAAGCGTCCAGTCTGGTGGACCCCAGCCATAAACAAACTCTACAACAAAAGGAGGAAGCTACTACAAGATAGAGCAAAATCCTTAAAAGGTAAGACACCCTTGATCACTATAAGTAAAAACTAAGAGCTCTCATAAAATCATCCAAAGCAAATTTCGAGAGAAAAATAGCTAAAGACTCAAAAGACAATCATAAGGCCTTCTTTAGCTATGTTAGAAACCTGGGAGGAAACTCCCAGATATGCTCAGAGCTAGTTCAAAATGATGTGAAGATTACTGATCCTACAGACATTGCCAACATACTGGCTGACAGGTTCAGTGCAAACGTCTCTCCCCTCCCCCAAAAGGAGAGATATCTATACCAAGCGATTGCAGCCCCCAAACATCTCCAGCCCAAGTGAGAACTGCTCTCTCCAAAGCAAAAACACAGCATCCATGGGACCTGATGGTGTCCCCGGCTGTGTGCTCCATGAACTCAATGAGGAATTAAACCCACAGCTAGGACAGCTGTTTAATCAAAGTCTTACCTCTGGATACGTACCCAGGGCGTGGCGCACTGCAACTGTGGTACCACTTCACAAAGGCGGTGCCTCCACCGACCCTGGAAATTACCAGCCCATTAGCTTGACAAGCCTTATCTGCAAAGCCATGGAGAGGATCATAATGGACCTCATAAATAAAGACATAGGGAATTTGCAGACTTTGGATCCAACCCAGTTTGGCTTTGTCAAAGGCAGATCATGCCTTTTAAACTTGGTTGACTTTTTCGAAACAGTCACCAAAGCCATTGATGAGGGAAAGGCAGTCCATACAGCCTACCTCGATCTGGCTAAGGCCTTCGATACAATACCCCACTCGGGTATCATTGAAAAACTCATCAGCTTAAATGTCAACCCATACATCACAAGATGGGTTGCAAACTGGCTGAGTGACAGAACCCACAGGGTCAGAGTTGCTGGCGCCATGTCAGACTCAAAGCCTGTCACAAGTGGTGTCCCACAGGGCTCAGTCCTGGGCCCACTCTTGTTTGGCATCTACTTTTCCGAAGTACAAGCAAACACAGGAGGGTTATGGCTGACAAAGTTTGCAGATGACTGCAAACTGGGCGCCATAGTAGAAAACACATCTGATACAGATATCCTTCAGAAGGGTCTCACAGAAATGGATAACTGGTGCCAGAGCCACGGCCTAAAGTTAAATGCCAAAAAATGCATAGTCATACCCTTCGGGAAAAACAAGGTTACCCCTAGCTACCAAATAGGTGGCAATCCACTGAGCACAGAAGAAGTTATCAGGGACCTGGGGACCCAGGTTGATAGTAGTCTGTCATTCGACACCCATGTAGCTAAAGTAGTTAGGAAGACCTTCTACATTGCCCACCTTATCATGAAGGGATTCTCATCTAGATCAAGGGAGGTCATAGTCTCCCTTTACTCATCACTCATCAGGCCAATGATTGAGTACAATGCCCCATTCGAATGTATCTGACCCGACACTTGCAGCAGCTGGAGAGGCCACAAAAGTTCCTCACCAAAAGGATAAAGGGTCTCAAAAATCTGTCCTATGCTGCCCGACTGAAAGAACTCCAGATCTATTCAGTCGCACGCTTGCTCAGAGGTGACCTTTGCCTAACATACAAGGCCATGTCAAACCCAGATTTGATGAATATGCTTCACCTCAAAAATCTAGATCCATCAGAGCCACAAGGCGGGAGACTTAAACCTTGACACGGCTATTAATAGGGCGTGCTGGAGGGATAGATTCATCACCCAAAGACTCCCTATGCTGTGGAACAAAATCCCGGTACATGTGAGGCAGAGTACCTCGCTGGCCTTGTTCAAGAGAAATCTTGACCAATGGATGGGAGATCACAGATATACCCCAGGGATAACCTCAGTGTCACTGCTCGACAGAGGCACAGCAAAATAATGGGTATAGTTCCCCATACTAAAGGGGTGGCGTAAGCCACAAAACGATGGGCTAGGCTTGTAAATGCCCTCGGGCAGATAGCCTAGTATGAACCTATGAACCTATGAACCTATGAACTTCTGTATTGTGCTCAGTAGTGTGTACTTTTGAAAAAAAAAAAAAATAGCTCAAACTGGATACCATTTTGCCTGAGGAATTATACTTTTACTGACTGGGCGTTGATGTCAGAGGTAACCAAAATTCAATATATTTATTTAGCTACTGGCAGTGATTGGTCCAGCTGTCCTTCTAGACAGAATTTTCTTTCTGACATTTGTCTGTTTACACAAAATGTATTTATCTAAGTATAAAGTTACTTATATATATATATATATTTTTTTTTTTATTTGATCATTTTTATTTGTTTGAAATAAAGAGCTTTTTTATTCACTTTAAATTCTTGTGAGTTATGCTTTGTTTACTTTTAGCTTAAGGATATGTGAACTGGAGCGGTGTATTAATAAATGCTGACTTCTAACTTTCAAAGAGTTACTGTTGATATTGGTACCATTAAACTAATTAAAGATTGGCTTATTTTAGGGTATAAAGTAAATGTGTTTTTGGCATGTTAGTGTCGTCTCTATTCTAGAAGGCAGTGTGCACAGTCTGAAATTGGTGAAATTGTGAAGAGTTATTTGTTATAAATCTGATCTGCAACTGTACAGTGTTAAACTTATTAGGATGTAGCATGTGGTGTCTTATCCAAGGAAGTAGTGGGCAAAGGCCAGCCATTCCTCATGTATTACTTGATTGCAGCTGTGCAGATTTAATGCCTGTATCTACTCATGTACCTTGACAGCAGAGGAGCAGATCATGAGACTAGAGACCTGTCATACTGTTCCATACCACTGATTACACTGTTTTAGGACCTGCATATTACAGCTCCACTTCTAAAACTAGTGAGAAAAATAAATGACTACAGAAGTTAGTTGCTGTAGTAAATTATAAGGAAGAAACTAAGGGTGAGAATTTGAAACCATAAGGGTTCTGAAGAGTACCAGTTTAATGCAAATGTACCTCAGACCGCTAGAGCTAAAAAGTTATTGTTTCTAACAGCATATAGAAAATGCAATAACACAGCTGACACTCTGCATTTAGCAATTAAAATATGACAATTACATTTTGGAAGATGAAGACAAATACAAAAAAATGTTAGCAGACATTATTTGGACTTTAAAACAAAAACCCTGAGGATAAATCTGAGGAACCTGGGCATGCCAGAGGAACTGGATAACAAATTTGGCATTCAGCCTTTAGCTATAAGGTTTAAAATTAATTACTCAGTAACACTGTTGTTGTCTTTTGGCTTTTCCCAGTTAGGGGTCCCCACAGCAGAACTCCGGTCCGCTAATGACTGGCAGTAGATTTTCACAAACGCTGAGGTGCCAGCTCAACGTCCAACCTTCAATGAAGGCACGCCCATTTACGCATGTCTTTCGAATGCCCACCCGACCATGGGGAGGACATATACTCAGTAACAATAAAGTTGTAAAAATCTGTTCAGTGTTTATATTTTACATTACGTTAACAATGTTTTGTGCTTAATGTTTACATGTCCATCTATTTTCTTCTTATACTGTTTCAGTTATCAACTGCTATTGACTATTCTTGTTACCTGCTTGAACATTTATTTTATTTATTTATTTATTTATTGACATTTGTTAACCTGGTTAGTACAGCTGAGCCAGGGGCCCATTTTCAATGGAGACCCAAAGAGAAAATATCCAGAAATTTAACAATTATTACAAAAGTTACAAAGATATAATCAACAGATAACATAAGTCTACTAGCAAGTGATAGTATGACATAACATAAGTCTATTAACGGGTAACAGATCTATAAATATTAAATATTAAAAAGACAGTGTGAAGTTCAGTGGAATACCATACATGAGGTCATTCCAATGTACAAAGAGTCAATAGTAATACAAGAACCCATTATTATTATTATTATTATTATTATATTTTTTGGTGCATTTATAAATGGGAAAAGAGGGAAAAGTAACAGAAGGAGCAGGGTATATGAGGAAAAAGAAATTATGTAGATAAGAGGGGAGAATAACTCAAATGGGGGGTTGACAAGGGCAGTACCATCTTTTGTAGATAAAGTTTAAGTTATTCTTTGGTATTTTTGAGGAGTGTTTCATATATTGAGTGGGAGTAGGTTACAAGCATGGGCTATGGAGTATTTATAAAGGGACTTTCCAATGTTATTATTGGGTTTGTATATGTCAAGAAGGTGTTTGCTTGTAGTACAGAGGTGGCACTGGGGTTATAGTAGGACAGTAGAGTAGAAATGGAAGGACAGAAAGAGGGATCATTCAGGATAGAGTGTGCAATGTGTAGTTGAGAAAGAAGTAGTTTAGGAAATTTAGGCCATTGGAGTGTCTTAAGGGTAAGGCAGTGATAGGATTTCTATGGAAGACTGGAGGCAAATCTAGCTATTTTGTTATGTGTTTGCTCTAGTTTGGAGAGAAAAGATGTCTGAACATTAATAACGATGGGGGCAGCATAAAAAAGACAGGGTAGGAGGAGTGACTGAGCTAGGGAGGGTTTGGAAGAGGGTTTAAGAAATTTTTGGTTGTGATAGAGAAGACTAATTTTCTGGTGGGTTGTTTTTACACATTGTTGGATATGTTCATAGGTTCATAGGGTCATACTAGGCTATCTTCCCAAGGGCATTTACAAGCCTAGCCAGAGTGTGTTTGGCTTTTGCCACCCATTTTAAATTAATTTTGCTATGCCCTTTTTCGAAGTTAGTATACTGTGCCTCTGTCTAACAGTGACACAGAAGTGATACCCAGGGTAAACCTACGATCTCCCATCCACTCATCAAGATTCCTCTTGAAGAGAGTCAATGAGGGACTCTGCCTAACCTGGAATGGGATTTTATTCCAGAGTGAAGGGAGCCTCTGGGTTATGAATCTGTCCCTCCAGCATGTCCTATTTATTTCAGTGGTGAGGTTCAAGTCTCTCGAGCGCGTAGCTCGATGGGATTTGGATTTTCTGAGGTGCAGCATGTCCATTAATTCCGGGTTGGACATGGCTTTATACGTCAGGCACAGATCGCCTCTGAGCAGGCGGTATGCCCTGAGTAGAGCTTGAGTTTCTTTAACCGGGCAGCATATGGCATCTGTTTGAGCCCTTTGATCCTCTTGGTGAGGTACTTTTGGGGTCTTTCCAGTTGCTGCAGGTGTCTGGTAAGGTATATCCCAAAAGGGGCATTGTACTCAATTATGGGCCTGATGAGGGATGAGTAAAGAGGCACGATGACCTCCCCTAATCTAGATGTGAATCCCTTCATGATTAGGTGGGCTATATAAAATGTTTTTCTAACCACTTTGGCCACGCGGTTGTCAAATGAGAGATTGCTATCAACTTAGGTCTCCAGGTCCCTAATTACTTCTTCTGTACTTAATGGATTACCACCTATGTGGTAATTTGTGGGCACTTTGTTTTTGCCAAAGGGGATGACTATACCCTTTTTGGCGTTTAGCTTGAGGCCATGACTCTGACACCAGTTGTCTGTTTCTATGAGGCCCTTTTGGAGAATGCTTGTGTCGGCTGGAGAGTCGATTATGGTTCCCAGTTTGCAGTCATCTGCGAACTTGATCAGCCACAGTCTTTCCGTGTTGGCCTGTACCTCCGAGAAATATATACCAAACAAGAGAGGTCCCAGGACTGAGCCTTGTGGGATGCCACTTGTAACTGGTTTGGAGTCTGACATGGCTCCAGCAATTCTAACCATGTGGGTTCTGTCCTTGAGCCAGTTTGCAACCCATCTAGTGACATAGGGGTTTATATTTAAGCTGGTGAGCTTATCTATAATGCCCGAGTGGGGTATTGTATCGAAGGCTTTTGCGAGGTCCAGGTAGGCTGTGTGGACCACATTCCCCTCGTCAATGGCCTTGGTGACTGTTTCAAAGAAATCAACCAGGTTTAAGAGGCAGGATCTGCCCTTAACAAAGCCGAACTGGGTAGGATCCAGTGTCTGTAGGTCCTCATTATCTTTATTTATAAGGTCCATGATGATCGTTTCCATAGCTTTGCAGACCAAGCTAGTCAGGCTTATGGGGCAATAGTTTCCAGGATCCATTGAAGCACCACCTTTGTGGAGAGGGACCACTGTTGCTGTACGCCACTCTTTGGGTACATATCTTGTAGTAAGGCTGAGACTGAACAGTAGTTTTATGTTTGGGTTTAGCTCTTCTTGGAGTTCATGTAGGACGCAGCCCGGGACACCATCTGGTCCCATTGATGCTGTGTTTTTTGCTTTGGAGAGGGTGGCTCTTACCTGAGCATCTGAGATGTCAGGGGGCAGCACTCTGCTGGCATAGATATTTGCCCTTTTGGTGGGGAGGGGGGGGGGGGAGTTTGCACTGAACCTGTCAGCTAGGATGATGGCAATGTCTGTGGGTTCGGTGTATTTTTTCTCATTTTGGACTAATTCTGAGCATATCTGGGAATTCCCACCCAGGTTCCTAACATAACTAAAGAAAGCCTTGTGATTATCCTTAGTATCCTGTGCAATTTTTCTCTCAAAGCTGGCCTTAGATGATTTTATGAGTGCCCGTAGTTTTTTGCTAATACTGATCAGAGATGCCTTCCCTTTTTGGGATTTTGCTCTATCATGTAGTAGCTTCCTCCTTTTATTATATAGTTTGTTTATGGCTGGGGTCCACCAGACAGGACGTCTGCCTTTGGAGGATTGGGTCTTGGTTTTATTTGGGATTGCATGATCCATGCATTCCTGAAGGTGTTCATAGAATGCGTTTATAAAGGATTCTGCGGTCTGGGCCGTATTTTCCACAGGCCCGGGGGCTTTGAAGGATTCCACCTCGGTTTTGAAAAGTGTGAAATTTGCTTTAGAGAAGTTTTTCACTGTGGTTTTCTGGGCAGGGGGGTGGGGTCGGGATGTGAATATCCAGTGAGATTAGTTTATGGTCTGATCTTACCAGTGAGGGATACACTTCTGGTCTGGAGCATAGAGTCCCCATGTTGGTGATGATCAGATCCAGTATGTTTTCCCCTCTTGTGGGAGTGGTAACAAGTTGTTCCATAGCATTTGAGTTTATAAAATTCTAGGAACCTTTGGGCTAGGGTGTTGGAACTAGAGTAATGCTCCCAGTCTATGTTTGGGTAGTTGAAGTCGCCCAATATAATAGTGTTTGGAGAGACCTTCATATTTTCCAGTGTTCTCAGGAAGGCCGAGTGGGGTTCCGGGGTTTGGGAGGGTGGTCTGTAGCAGGCTATAAACTGGAAGGCAGTTTTACCCACTGTTAGTTGCACATGGATAGTCTCTGATGCTTCGTGCTGTGCCACCAACATGGAGGTGTGGGTATCTTTGACGAATATTGATACTCCCCCTCCTTTTGTGGTTCAGTCCAAGTTTTGGGGCCGAAAAGCATGGTATGAGGTATAACCTGGTAGTGCTGGGGTGCTCTCGGGAGCCTTGAACCAGGTTTCTGTTACTGCACAGATATTGATGTTCTCCATGCTAAGGAGAGTTTTGAGTGCGTGCATCTTGAGGTTTAGACTTCTGGCGTTGAGTAGCATTACTCTTAGTTTCTTATCCCTTGTGATACCTATGGAGGTGGTTTTGTCTTTTGAGCCTTGCCTAAAAACGGCACTGTGGGGTAGCAAGAGCCTTTTCCAATATCTGAAAGCGCAGGGGTGACAGGTGCAAGCCGTCCCTAGCGAAGCATCGTGGCTTGTCGAGCATGTCATCCCAGGCTGACAGGCATTGGATCCCCTTTGAATGACACCAATACTTAAGCCAATTGTTGAAATTGATCATCTTGTCTTCATATTGTGGCATCATTTTTGGTGGGGGTAAGATGCTACTCAAGGTCAGGGTCATACCGCCTGGGCTACATGCTCAGAGAGCTCCTCTATGTCTCTTTTCATGTAGTCCAGGGAGGTACGTCTCAGGTCATTCACACCAGCATGGACAATGACTGAGTCATATTTGTACTTGCCTTGGAGTGACCTGAGTGCTTGTGTTATGTGGCGGATCCTAGCGCCCGACAGGCAGCTCACCGTGACCTTCTCCTTGTTCAGTCTGGTGAGCGGGACGTTAGTGTGCCTGACGATAGAGTCACCTATTACAAGTGTATCAGGTGTGTTGTTTAGCCTTAAGGGCTGTGACTGTTCGGCACACTGGCTTTGTGAGCTATGTGTTGCACGTGTTTTGTGATGTATATCGAATTTTAGTTCATCATCAATTATTACTCCAAGTAGTTTAGTATGAGGTTCAGGTTTGATAGTGGTGTTGTTGAGGGAGGTGATAGAGAAGGAGGATTTGTGCAGAGCAAGTGTTTTAGGAAGGAAGAGGAGTTTAGCTTTTTTTTTTGGATTTAGTATGAGTTGATTATTAGAAAGTCAGGTTTCAACAGATGAGAAGGTGTGTTGAGTGAGAGCTAGAAGTTCAGGAATGCTGTGGGCAGAGGTGATGAGAGTGGAATCATCTGCACATTGTAGAAGTGTTGAGATGTTAGTAGCAGAGTGAAGTTTGTTAGTGAAAATACTGAACGGGGGGGGGGGGGGCAAGGATAGATCCTTGATGGACACCAGTGTTTACTAGGAGGAAAGGGGAGAGGACAGTTTGCCAGTGAATGGACTGCTGCCTGCTGGGTAGCTAGAAAACCAGTTAACAGAGGAGTTAGAGAGATGAAGGTCAGAGAGTTTAGTTAGAACTTTGAAATGGGAGACAGTATCAAAGGCCTTAGACAGATTGAGGAATAAACATTAGACAAGCAAGTTATTGTTGCGGGCTTCAGCTACTATTTGGGTGAAAGAGAGTAGTGCAGTGGGTATACTATGGCAGGGTCTAAAGCCATGTCGGGTGGAAGTTAGGAGGTTGTTATCAAGAATGTGTTTGAGTAATTGAGTATGGATGCACTCTTCCAGGATTTTGGATAGTGGGGACAGGATAGCAATGGGTCTAAAGTTAGAAGGATCAGTAGAGTTTCCACCTTTGTGAAGAGGGATTGTATAAAAGGATTTCTATATGTCTGGGACATGGGCTTCAGAAATTGAATGATTGATAAGTATAGAGTCAGGGTATGCAATAGACTGTGCAGCAACTTTAAGGAAGTAGGGAGGTAGTTGGTTGGCGGAGGGGGGGACAAGGTTTAAGTTTATTTAGAAGAGATTTAACAATGGAAGTGGGAACTGGTTGGAAAGTGAAAGCACTGGGGGCGATTTTGTTATGGGGTGATGGAGGGGTTGAGTTATAAGTACTATTTTGTGTAAGTTTTTGAATTGTTTCAATAAAATAGTTGTTAAGGAGAGTGGCAGTTTCAGTAGCAGTGTTGTGTGGGAAAGGGTTGGGAGAAGATGGTTTGCCAGGGTGAAACAGGTTAATGGTAGTCCAGAATTTCTTTGGATTTTTATGTGGGCTACATTGGCTAGAGCAGAAGAAAGATTTCTTATCTTTGTTGACTAGTTTTTTTGGTCAGGTTTCTGAGCTCTTTGTATCTTTGTAACATTGTAATAATTTATATTGATTTATTTGCCTTTGTAGATACAAGCACTTCAATTAAAGTTTGATTGCTTGACTGGTTGGTTGACTAAATGAAGTCACCTCATAAAGGCTGGCTATTACATTTGTCTATTCAGAAAAGGAGATTTACCACAATCCTTATGTGATTATATACAGCTCTGTCCCATGAAATGGCTTAAAAAGGAAGCTCATTTGCTGGGCTAAAATGAAATTTGTTATGCAGTGATATAAAGCTTTTTTTCTTACACACATTAGGCTTAATATCACTTGGAGGACATTCTCTTTGTTTTTGATTAATGACTTATTAGAAGAAGCCAGAGTATAACTGGGTACTCTATAGTGTCCTGCACCTTATGTTTGTAAGGTAAACACCTTAACTATTATGCCAACTTCCCAACATCCATTTTTCTCTGCTTCTCCACTTCTCTGAACTGCTATCAGCACAGCATATTTGATGATCCTTGCTTTACTTTTTTTTTTGGGGGTGGGGCTTTTCATAGGGTTTTCCTTTTACATGATGACCTTAGTCCCCTGATGTTTCTATTGATGGTATTGGGAAGTTATTGATCACTATATTAATCCTCCCTGCACATTTACTTTGCTTACATTCTTTTGCTTTCGAAAAATATTGTCACTGTCCAAATCAACATATGCTACTGTTACCAAACATTTTGACACCAAGCTATACAGAATGGACTGTTATATAAGAAGAAACATCATTTGATTGTTGTATAAATTAAAAGAAAATGTGTTGTGAAAGTTCAACTTGATTCTGATCATGCAGTACAACTCTCCA